>NW_022900945.1:3480455-3502238 GCF_012274545.1 Fukomys damarensis
ACGAGATGACAACAGCTCCAGCCGATTCTCCGGCGGGCCTGGGACTCGGGAGCTTCTCCTATCGTCACAGGACGCTGTGACTGGGTACTGATCCTTACACTACTGTCCATGTTTCTGTGACCCTGGAACCACACACGTGATGGGAAAAGCAGGACCTGGTTTCCGACTAAGAAGGCTGGGTCAGTTCAGACAATTTTTTTCCCTTTGGCAAGGGGAAGTGGAACAGCAAGGATAAAAAACTTTCAGCAAGAAATGAGAAAGCCCTCATCTCGGCAGTGGCTTAGACCGGGTCTTCCTGCTCTATTTTAAGAAAATTCAAAACCAGACTCTGGCCTGGGGCTGCCTCTCCAGGGAGCCCAGCCTGGCACCTGCTGGTGTCAGGGCCCCCTGCTTCTCTGCCTTGTCCCCCCAGCCCCGGCTCAGAGCTGCATTTCTGACTGCGTTTACGTAGTCCCACCCGACGCCATCCTGCTCTGTGATTGTGAGCTTTTTCTTATCACCTTACGCTGCCTTCAGCCTCGCGACAAAGTGACGTGCTGAGAGCCCAGCGATCGTTTGTTAGCGCTCTGGCTGCACAGCTTTCATTGTTGAAAACAGTTTGACCCGTTTTATTTTTTTCCCTTGAGCCTTTTATGTTGACTGTGGTTTCTTACAATAGGAGTTGTTCTTTCAGAAACAGAGGTTGTACAACGTGAACACGTCCTATTTCATTTCTCACTCTGCGGAGGAGGAAACAAACGAAGCTGCCCCGGCTTGCTCGCATTTGTACAGCTGGGAGGGGGTAAAAGTGGATTTCACAGCTCAGGCCACGTCGCTTTGCGGGGTCAGACAAGGCAGGGTCTTCCGTGCCATGCATTTTGGCAGTTAGAAAAGCTGTTAGTTAACTCCTTTGCCAGCCGCCTTTCTGGTAGGTTGTGCCAATGCGGGGCAGGAGAAAGAGGCTGGAGAGAGAGGGGAGGGGACTTCCTGCCTCCCTGCTCCATGCCAGTCCTGCAGCAGGTGGACTTCAAATCCCTTGTCATCCGGGTGTGGCTGGGTTCCTTCTCCAGAAGTCTGAGCATCAGGTTTCCAGAGCTTCCTCCAAGAAGTCTGAATTCTGGGTCTTCAGAACCTGTCCGACTTTGCAGCTGGAAACACCTCCCCTCCCTTTAGGTAACCACTTCCCGGGAGTTCAAATTGTTTCCAGTAGGGCCTAGTCTCAGGATTAGAGCAGTCATCTTTATAGACTACGTCAGCCTTCCAGGATATGTGTAACTGATTCCTGGTAACAAATGCCCCCTCTCTCTAAGAAACCTAAGGTCCTCGGTGTCCCTGAGCAGGCCCTGACTGTTACATCATGCTCACAAATATTACTCTATAAAAAAGGTGACTCTGTGGGCATTTAAATAAAAAAGTGACTTTTGTGTTTGTAATTGTCTTATTTATTCACTTTTATCAGCACGTGTTTGTAGTCTGTAATGATCTTGTTTCTTTTGGGGAGTTGGTCCACGTGCATACACATCTATACCCAATTTTGTCCCCTTACCCCTTGCCGTAGATTGTGCTTCATCACTGAGTAGCATGTGACTCTGTTGACAACTTTTTCTTCCATTAAATGTTCTGTTGTCTTAACATTGTGCTCTCATGGTTCTTCCTACTTCTCTGGCACCCCCCGCCATTTCCTGAGAAGACTTTCTTTCCTTATCTTGGTGTTTCTTAGGTCATCTTAGAGGCCCCTTTATTCTGTCAGTCTACGTATTTTGTCTAGAATGGCTCATTCATTTCCATCATTATCCATTTTTGGATGATGTTCACCTCTCCTCAGTTCCAGACCCATTTATCCAGTAGCCCCTGGTCACACCCAGCTATCATTCCTCTGAGTTGCTTCTGAGGTCCTGTATTGACACAGGGGGACCCAGTTTCCATCTGGAGTGTGGCTAAAAAGCACCCTGGTCTGCATCCGAACCTGAGCTGGTCCTCACTCCCTTTCCTCCCCAACCCTTTCTCTTCCTGTTTCTGGAGCCAACTCTAGCATTCACCCAGTTATCCAGGTTAAGGAAAATTCTGGGTAGGTACTTGATGTCTGCTTCTCTCTCCTGTCCTGTGCACAAATACACCCTGTGGTTCAAATCCTTCAAGGTTACTTATTTGCACTGACACGGTCACAACTCCAGTCTAGCCCAGCCTGACTTCCAACAACCTCCTAACCAGGGTATCAGCTTCCAGTCCAGCTGTTTAAAAAATCAGCTTCTATGCAGGAGTTGGAATATTTTTATTTTTTACCCAAATAAAAATTGAATCAAAGTCTGTCCTACGTTTGGAATCTTTCTGTTCCAATTCAACCCTTACAGGGCTGGGGATTCTGCTGCCTGCCTTGCAAGCGAAAGATCCCGAGTTCAATCCCTGGTACAAAACGAAGCAACAACAACAAAAAAACCAAACCACCAATTCTACCCTTATAATAAAGCACAAAAAAACCCCAGCATGGATTATCATGCCCTTTACAATTTGGTAGTATGTTCCACTAAATGAGGGTGTTGGTTAAAGGCTGTTAGTTCTAAGGTGTCTCAGGGGGAATAGCTGGAGAGCATCTTAGGGGGAGAAGTTGCTCTGGAAAGGGTTGTGTGGGTCATCTCTTGCTTACATACATTACAGATGGCTGGAACCATGGCCTTGTGGAGAGGTATTACAGGATTTTGAGAAATGTGGCACATGAGAGGTCTGCAGGAAGTCAACAGGTGCCGAGTCTCCCAGGAACAAAGGGAACACACTTGACACCTTCCCTTTTGAGCTCTGAAGTTATTATAGATTCTTTGGTAAGTTAATAGTATCACTGGGTAATATTCCCCAGGAAGCAAAAATCACCATGGGAGGAAGGAGAGTTTGGGTGTCAGAGGGTTTATCCTGACATCATTGTGGTACAAGTGGTCCCCATCCTTGGTGCTGATACCAATAGAAGGAGGTTCTGAGCTGGAAGATGGGTGGGATGACTGGTCCTGCAGCAGCTTCTGTCCCTAGCCCTGTCAGGACTTGTGCAATGAGCTCCCATGGGTCATTTTTGGTAGGAATAGATGTTATCCTTAAGGCCAACTGCATAGATGTTTTTCTCTCTAAGGCTGATCTATTGCTACTTTTGAGGGAACCTGCTGCATGACCAGCTACATAATTTAAGAGGACCTGTATTCAGGAATAATTAAGGGTTTCAAGAGCAACACAGCCAGGTGTGGTGGTGCATGTTTGTAATCCCCACACTCCGGGAGGCTGAGACAGAGAGACTGCAAGTTTGAGTCTAGCCAGGGGAATTGAATGACTTAGTAAGAGCTCATCTAAGTACAGAATAAGAGAGGCTGGGGATGTAACTCAGCGAGAAGGCCCTGGGTTCAATGCCAATTATCCAAGTACCACATCAACATAGAGCAAAAGGAAGAGAGAGAGTGGGAGGGAGGGAGGGAAAGGGAAGAGATATATTAGGCCACGTATGGGTTACACAGGTCCTGCATTCATGAATCCATCGTTGAGAACGAGCTACCAGGTGGGGAATCACATTGGAGACCTACACGGAGTGGTGAGTAATTGGTCTTTACAGCTATTCCAAGTACCCAAGTCACTCTCTCATCCCAGCTCCCACAACCTGAAAGAGAGGCTTACTCTGGCTCAGGGCTTTTAGAGGATTCAATCCATAGCTGGCTGGCTTCATCGCAGGAAGGGAATAGGGCAAGAGTTTGGCGCAGAAAAGGAGCCTGTGTCATCATGGTCAGAGTGTGAAGGGAGGAGCCGCGGGAAGACATATTCTGCCACTCCACGCCCCTCTGACCCCTCTTCCATCCAGAAGTTAGCGCACGACAGCTCTGGACTCTTCAGTAAGTTAATCCAGTGCAGCAGCCCCGTGACCGAGTCGCCTTCTACAATACCCACCTCTGAACACACGAGCTGTTCGGTGGACATTCCAGATCTAAGTCCTCACATTCCACACCAGATTCCCAAAAGAATCACGTCTGTCTCTTCATGCAAAATGCACTTAACCCATGTGTAAGGGTTGCCAAAGTATTAACAATTTCAGCATTGCTGAAAATTCCAAGTCCAAATTCTCCTCTGATGCCTGATGTGGTGGTATCTACCTATAACCCCATAACTTGGGAGGCTGAAGCAGGAGGATCACTCTGAGTATGGGGTCAACCTGGGATATATAGTGAGTTCAAGACCCTGTCTCAAAAACAAAAACAGAAGCAAAGACAGAAACACAGTTTGCTCTGACACTCAAGGCCAACTCCTAGCTGTGAGCCCCTGTAAAAATCAAAAGAAAGTTAAATACTGCTGGTGTACAATGGCACAGGATAAACACTTGCATTTAAAAAGGGAGAAATGGATAGAAATGCTATGAAAGAGTAAGGCCAGAGGAAATAATTTGCCCATCAGGGCAAATACAGTGCTGTCTCTCCATGTCTAGCACCCAGGGTCGGCAGAGGTGAACCCTACAGAGCTTGGGTGGCCCCTCATGGCCTCTCTCCTGGGTGGCTCTGCTCACTGCCTGTAGCTTCTCTTAGCAGATGTTCCACAGACTTGGCCGCTCCAACGTTCTTGGGTCTCGCTGCACCTTGGGCTTCACTCTCCCAGCTTCCCGAGTAGCCCTCTTAGGGCACACTGCTGGCCTCTAGGCTCTTCTGAAGTCTGCTTGGAAGCCTCCCTGACCCCATGACTCTCACATTTTGTATTTCCGAGAAATCAGTACCACACGGATGACACCAAGGTCTGCCACCAGCTGCAGCAGCAGCTTGGAACTTTGGACTATGGTTGGACCATGGCTGCAGTGGCCTCTGAGTGCATGGGTGTCTGTGGAACAGAGGTTGGAAATCAGATGATGTTACTGAATTGAAAAAAAATTTGTGGATGTGATAGTGAGGCTGGGATCTGTTAAGAGCAGAGTCCTCATGTACCATCCTTATAGCAAAAATAATATCTTATATGGTCATGTAACTATAGTGAAATAATAACATACCTGGGTTTGCTTTAATGCAACCTAACGAGAGAAAAGCAAATATTTGTCTGAGGTGGCAGACGTAGAGGGCAACGGGCCTGGTGAAATAAAAGTTAAGGCAAATGTTGACACTTGTTTAAAGTGGTTGTTAGGTTCCCAAGGTTTCTTTATATTTTGTGCTTTTGTGTTTGAAGAAATCCACAAAGAAGAGATAAAATAGTAAAACTAATAGACACACAGCTTAAATATTCGTGATTTCTCTTGTATGAGAAACCCAAACTCTAAATAAAGAGGAAAATAATAGGAAATAAAGAGATCTTTCTCAAGTGAGAAGGGGCTCAAGAGATGGAAGGAAAGGGAGGAGGTAAGGAGAAAAGGATGAAGAAATAATCAAGACGTGTTATGTGCATGTACCAACTCCTCACAGGGAGTGTAAGCATTGTTTACTACAAACACGTAGTGAAAGAAATGATGAAAAAAAATGGAGATGTTGCCAGGCCAAATCTTCCACCAGTCTACTCCTTTACTACCGGGTCCTCACCAAACAAAAGCACAAAAATGTGGCTGCTCCATTTTAAAACCACACAGCTTTCTCAATCATCATGCTGACACTCAGTTTCTAATCTAAGCCTTTGGGTAAATAATTAATCCCCCTAAGTTGCATTTTGCACCAGGAATTCTTTGGTCTTTTTATTCGTTTAATGTGGCTCACAGTTTCCAGGGATGCAGTCCATAGTGGGCTGGTTCCAGAAAGAACACTGTGGCAGAGGGGCTTGGCGAAAAAGCTGCTCACCTCTCGGTGTCCAGAAGCAGAGCAGGGAACCCGTTCCAGAAAGGAAGGGGCCAGGGATCACACACAGTACCCCACGTCACACCACCACGGCCCACCCAGATGCACTCAGGAGTGACCATCTGGGTGTTCATTACTCCGATCAAATCGACACATCAGGATTACTGGTCACAGACCCATATACTCCCTGTGCCTTGATACACATCCAGGTGTTTTACAGCTGGCCACATGCAACACGAACCTCGAGGGCCTGGTCCCTAAAGGATTGTGAGCTTACAACCCTCTGAGGTGACACCCCCTCTGGTTCTTGCAATGCGCCTGTCACTGTCCAAACTGCATGCACTCTAGAGTTCTGGCTCCCGTGGTTTGCGTGTGGTTTTAGAGTTTACTGGTTCCTAAGCTTTCAACACCCATGGCGATGAACGGGTTGCTTTTGATCCCAGGCCCATGTTTTTTTTTTTTTCCAAGTTCAAGATGTCAAAAGTTTAAACTCAGAGGTTTCAGCTGTAATCTTTGGGCAAAGCCAGAAAGCTACTGGGAAGCAGGGATTGGGTTGTACTTTACACTTTTAGGGACTGCCTGCTGAAGAGGCTCCCGCCTCAGAAAAGGTCAGGCTTCCTCACCTTGAGCCTTCAACCTCAGCCCACTGAGAGTCTCAGCCCCACCTGCCACCCGCTTTCCCACAGGAAGGCAGCTTCTTAGCGCTGCAGCCTCTCCACCTGCTTCCTGCCATCTGCTTAATCAAAGATGGAAATACAAAGGCCCTGAATTTCAGCTAGGAAGGGCGCACATTACTGTAATTATCTGCTTAGAAGAGATCTTTTCTAATTTTCACAGACACCCAGTGTTCCAGGGTGGTCCTAGAGCTGAAGGCCCATCAGCTTGCCCAAAGTGTATGAAAATGCCAAGTCTGAAGAATGAAAAAGATTGGCTGCACACAAAGAAAACTGCCAGAGAGAAATAAATAATCAACGTCTCCCAGAGAAAATACTTCAACTGCTCTAAGTTAAAGTGAACTTCGCATACACTGAATGGAATATTGTGTAAAGTTTCACTATAATTTTTTTTATCTAATAAAGGGTGGAGCCTTCAAAAGTAAGACAACCCAGGGCCTTAAAGGCTAGAAAATGGCTCCACAGGCCCGAGGAGCATGGGGAGCCCCCATTTCCTCTTCCCAGGCCATGCAGCTCCCACAGACAATCCACCAGGGTTTGGAACACTGCTTCCCACCAGGCACAAAGTGAATACTTAACGCGGTCCCAGGGTCTCGCTACCGTCTACTCTCGGTGGGACCCCGGCCGCATAGCTTACCTTTTCGTGGTGTCCATCTCCTTCTTCAGTAGGTTCAGAGGGAAGTCGCCTTCCAGGCCGTGAAAGCAATCCAGAGCAGAAGTCCCCTCCCTCTCCCCAACAGAGCCAGCAGGTAAAATGAACCTCCTCCCACCTCCTGGCAGCCCCTGGGCTCTGGGTCTCACGTGCAGCCAATTTGTCTCAGCTGCGGTTGCTCTGAAGTTCTCTCTGCACCAGGCTGTAGCCAGCAGCTTGAAACCAAGCCCCCAAATCCAGTCCCCGAGTGAAATTCTTGTTCCCTTTGTTGTCCCTGGGAGTGACCAGTGATGCCACAGGTGGAAAAGAGCGAAGCAGCAATCTGAAAACATCTGGTGCCTGGCAGTATTTTCATTAATGAAGAGAAGGCGAGGGGCACATGCTCCGTGTCACCTCCCTTGTTGCGTCTGTTACCTGGCTTTTCCCAGAGCACCACACGTCCTCACTCATGGCCCTTTTTTGTTTTGAAGCCAAATGTCCAGTTTCATCCACAGTTCAGGTTGCCTGGGCCTCGTGAAGGACAGCAGAAAAAGACCACAGCTCCTACCTGTAACTGCTAGAATAGGAGGGCACATTTCTCGGAGCAGAGTGAGTCCAAATCCCTGCTCTGCCAGTTTTAGGCAGTGTGACTGCTTCAGTCACTTGAGCTTTCTGAGCTGGCTTGGGGCTCTTGTAGAAGCAAGGATAGTTGTGATGTGACTACGGGGAATTAAATGACGCGGGCATGCAAGTTGAAGGCCCATGGTAGACGCCTCACAATTGTTAGACTCGCCTCATCCCTCCAGCCTCCAATATTGTGATAGTTCTTCGTGACGTCAGCTTGAATTGGATTAAGAAGCAGCTAGTTTTCACCGCTGCCTTTGGGCGTTTGTGTTCGGGCTCGCAGGGCAGACTCTTCAGCCTTCTGGTGCAGACCCTCCGCTTCCTGACAGTCGCGGGGCACCAGATTCTAGGGAGCTCCAGGTCTTCGCTCTACTGCAAGCTCTCAGCACTCAGGCGCCATCCTGCGATCTTCACTCCAGATGCCCCAGGAGGCCACTGCAAGCCTGCCTAGTAAGGGCTTTGTGTATCATCCCTCTTATATCATATATCTCGATATAAAATATTAAATCTATTCCCCTGGCGAACCCTAATGCATATTCACTGAATATTCACCGTGTGTTGCAAAAGTGCTCTTTCATTTAAAAGTCAGACTGCTTACGCGCTCTGGAGGGAGTTACTCACCGCGCAGGCGCGCCTCCCTGGGGACGAAGCTGGGCGTCTGGGAACATCTCGCTCTTGCCTTCCGGCCAAACACCGCACCAAACCCACGGTAGTAGTTTCCTCTTCAACTTGTATTGTTTTGCCTTTTCCTGAGGGAATGTGATTAATGGCTATGTCCTTGCAATTAATTAATTTCTGTGTTGTATATGCATTCAGTCCTTGACCATGTTTTATTCTTGGCAGATGCATATTTTCTACAAAGTGCTTGCATTTTTGTGTTGAAAAAGGACAACCAGAACATTCCCTATTTATAACTCCATCTTCTGGATGGGTATATTGCCAGTGCATACATATCAAAATGGGCACAGTCTATAATTTAACAATTCCAACTCCAGGAAATTATTCAAAGGAAATAGTTAAAAGTTGGTAAAAGTGCATACATTGACATGCTATTTATAATTTAAATACCCTTAAGTTTTAAAAAGATCGTGGAATGCTCTAGAGCTATTGATTTATGTTGTGGAAGAAAATGGCAGGGATGAATGTTTGTAATGAATTATTTACCGGATAAAACTAGGTTATGAGGCGTTTTTTAAGAAAATGAATTTATTGATTTAAAGCGCTAGGCTTTGCAAAAAGAAAACAGGCAAATCACTTAATGATTGGTTGTGTGTGGATGATGGAATTAGGGGAAATTCTTAGCTGAATTTTCTCGTGCTTGTGTTTCTTACGCTTTCTGATGGTCAATTATTGTCATTACCAGTGCCCAGTGACTGAAGAAGCTGTCTCTCCCTTTAGGCTGTCTGGTGTTCTGGTTCCACTTCCTGGAATGTCTTGTCTCCATCTTGTCTGTGCAGTCACAACTCAGTTTAGATAATGGCCAAGTCCCAGGGTTCTTTTTGTTTGCATTGATTAATTGATTGATTGATTGTGCTAGGGATGGAATGTGAGGCCTTCTCATTGAGCTACATACCCAGCCCTTTTTAATTAAGTTGAGGCAGGGTCTTTCTAAGTCACTAAGTTGCTGAGGCTGGGCTTGAACTTGTGATCTTTCTGCATCAGCCTCCCAGAGCGCTGGGATGACGGGTGTGCACCACCGTGCCAGGCCCCAGGGTTCTTTAACATGCCCAGCCCATCAGTACGTAAGACAGCATCAGACCTGCTTGACTTGTTTGCTGCCCCTGTTCCAATCTAGACCCCAGAGGCAAAGCCTGTGATCATTTCCTCCTGGATGACCATCAGCCTCTGTCTGGCAGTAGTCACTCAGTTGAGGTTTAATATTTAACACTTAAATATCCGTTCGAATGCATGAACGGAATTGGAATATTTTGAGCTTGAATTTTCCCACACTCCCTTTCTCCATCCTTTTGATCATCAAATATTTTGATGGCAAATATTTTGTTCAGGACACTGTGCTGTTTGGGACAGATTTAAAAACCTTTAGCACACCTGTCGCCAGGGCCAGACTCTGGGGAAGTTCATAGGGTCGGGATTCGAGAAAGCAAAGCACACGTGTCGGGGAGACAATAAAGAGGAGTGAGTCCCGGGCAGGCTGGTCTCTGACCACCCCTAGGCTTGCTTTCTCCTCCCATTACCGCCTTCTGTTTTCCTGAAGTGGGAGAAAAGGCAGGTACAGGATGCAGACTGCCTGCCGGCCTAGGTGCTGTAGAGCGCTGCTGATTAAAGGTGAACATAAAATTCCTTTTGTGTTTCATTTTCTTGAACCTAATACCAGCTGTGTGGCAAGCTGAGCTACTGTGTGCCTGCTGGGAGGCAACTTATGACCTGACGCTGTGAAAATGACGGTGTTGGCTTCTTCAAGCGAGAGCTGATCAGCTCAATAGAAACTCAAGGGGTGAAAAAAAAATCTGTTTTCAATTAGGTGTATGTGTTTTACCCTCTGATGAGTTGAGGGGTTGAGAACAAAAATTCAAAGTAGGTGTGTGTGTGTGTGTGTGTGTGCATGTGTGCGTGTGTGTGCACACATTTGTATTGAACAGAGCTGATCCAGGTCCCCTATTTCCAAAGCACCCATCGCAGAGGGCAGATGGATTTCTACGCAGTTGAAGTGCTGGGTGCTGCGTGGGCTCATCAGGGAAGCCTGGCCTGGAGCTCTGGAGGGCTCCATTTGCTTTGTCTCTGCCCCTGCTGGCTCCATTTGTAAAACTTGAACACAGGGAGGCAGAGTGTCTGCGCCAGCCTAAGCCGCATTATTGGAAAAGCATAGTTTCTCACATCACACATACAAGCACACACACACACACACACACACACACACACACACACACACACACACACGAGAGACAACAGAGCTTTTCTTTACTGGGGCACAGAATGTTTATTTCCTAAGACCTTTCAACACTTACCCTTCACAGAAAAAAAATTCAGTGTACAGTCATCTTTCCAGGGGAGAAAAGGAAATGTGCTAGGATGGGTGTTTCTGTTCAAACTTGGCTTTCTACATCTGCCCTAATTCACCAGCATTTCCAAGAATAAAATAATTTAGAAGGGTTAGAATCTGAGGTGCTGCCTCTAAGACTGAGAGATCTGGGGTCAGATTGTAAAATTTATTATCTAGATATTTCTCACTCTAATATCTAGGATAGCAGCCAAGCAAATTTGTAGAAGTTAGAGGCTCTCCATTAAAGTCTAAATTGTCAAGTTTTAAGGATGGTAAATCCATAATATGGTGTAGACCTATGTTGGGCCTGCTAGGCCATCGTGGGTTTGTTCTTCACTGGGTAGCACAATTCCTTGGTCAGAGGACACCTCTGAGGAAATGTTTTAATGGGATAAGTAACTAAAGGATAAGTACCGAAGTGATTCTTTCAACATTATCACCATCCCTGTCTTCCGGAGACCCCAGGTTTTGCAGGCATCCCAGGAAAACTCTTGTTTCTCCAGATCTTAGCTACAGACACTGCTGATCCTGAAGATCTGTGCCAAGGCCTGTCCCCGAGCTTGTGCTGGGGTCCTTGTCATATCTCCCTTTGCCAGGGGGCAGGTTCTGGTGCACATGTTATCAGTCCAGCGTCTGCTGTGCCTGGGTGAAACTTCCAGAGTGAGGTGTCACTTTGTCTAGGCCTGGACAGCCTCTTCTGTGGCTGGAAGGGTGTCCTCTCCCTGCCCCATGCCAGTGGACAGCCATGGACAATCCACCTGCAAGTTTCTCCTCTGCCTGGTACCTCAGCAGTGCTGCCTGCACAGTCTAAACCTCAGAGTTCAGAAAAATGAAGAGTAATGACCAATGCTTGCATGCTTAGCATGACCCTTAGAGCTTTGCTTATTCTAGTTTAATTAATGCTCATAACAACCCTGCAAAGCAAGTATTGTGTCTTGTTTTTAAGATAAGGAAATTGAATACAGAGAAGCAAAGAAAATTGACCTAAGATTAAACAGCAGCATGATTTATACCAACCCATCTATTTCAGAGTTTTGGTCCTAAGTAGTAATAACTTAATGAGCATCCTTTTAGGCCAGAAGAATGTTCAAGTACCTTGATGGATGTTAGTAGCTGGTGTCTGTTCAGATTGGTTAGGAGTTTATCCTGGGAGTTAAATATTTTGAATATTGTCTGCTCCCCTCAGGCATTCTGAGGAAGATTCTAGGGCATTTTGGGGGACCTGTTTTATAACTAAGCCCAAATTACTCTACCCGATCCTGGATTCCATTTTTTCCACTGCATTTTTCCAAATTTATTTTAATTTTTTTTTCTTGAGATACGTAATATTCGTATAGCGGTTCAGGGACATAACAATTCAGTTTTTCTTCAAAAATAAACATGATAGCTATGAAATGCACACTTATGACTGACCCAATCCACTGTTATTTATGATTCCAAGCTAGTTTGCCCAACTAGTAATGATGAATCCAAAGTCTGTCCAGCAGAGGCCAATCAATCTACTTTATATCAATCAAGCTTTATCATTTGCTATAGGACATGATCAGGTGCATTTACATTCTCACTCTTACAAGCCTCTTCATCAAAGACGCTCTCCATGCCACTATGAAGATATTTCTCATCCTGGCCATGTAAATCCCATTTATTCTCAACTGGTTCCGCAGGGAGGGACATGGCCACAGCATAGAGAAAGAGGGATAAGTCCTAACCCCCAGTCTTGTTAAGATGGACCTAGGTTAAAAGACAACAGATAATATGGGATTCCAGCTAGTTTACATAATAGCCCACCAGTAGCTACTGACACAGCCATACAGAACTTCAGAGAGAGATGAGTCACAGGGTCTTCTCGTGAAGGAGGTGGGATGTCAGCTGAGCCTTGACAGAAATGCTGCATCTATAATAAGATTTGGAGAGATGAGAGCACTGTGCATCCAACAACCAGGATGGCCTGAAATGGCCGTCAGTAGAAACAACTGTGAAATGTGAGGAAGGTGAACTTTTGAACTCTGAACTCCGCTACATAGATGCTGATGAAAAGTGGAGTGAACTTCTGTTCCTTAGGGTGCTTTCCAGAACACTGACTAACTTCCTCTGCTATTTGAAACTAAGAATGGCACCAGTTTTTATTAAGTTCGGTTAGCATTTCTGACATTGATGTACAAGGAGAAGATGACCGAAAGTGTTCTTGCCATGGACATGATACTGAAGTAGAACTCAGGGACACTGAGGAAGAGATCGTGAGTTTGAGGCCAGTCTAGGGAACTTAATGAGCTCGAGCCTCAAAAAAGAAAACCAAACACAAAAGCGCTGAGGTGGTAGTTCAGTGCTCCCTGGGCTCAGTCCCCAGTACAGCATGTGTGCGCATGCACACACACACACACGCACACACACACACACACACGCATGCGCACGCACACGCACGCGCACACGCACACATGCACACTTCCCAACTCCATGAGGGAGGCTGAGGAGTAATGTTGGCAGTTATTTGGTTGATGAGAGGGAAGTGACTATTTTAGAGCAGGAGGGGATAACAAGCAAGAATGTGACTAGATTTGAAACCCAACCTCTGTCCTTTCCCAGGACCTTTAGCTCTATTCCCTGAACACCCACAGTCCTGGCTCATTTCCCCTGTGAGGAAGTGTAGTGCTTGCATTTGTGGATTTGTTACTGGGAGTTTTTATTTTTCACATTTTAGAACTTCAATTTCCCAATCCATAGACTGGAATAAATAATCATTCATACAGTTATTGTAGAGATGGATGAATTCATTTAAAAATTAAAATAGCTCCTGGCAGATACAAGCGCTCAGTGAGTGTTAGTTATTATGCAAATCTGCCGAATGACGTGAATGGCCCTTTATCTCTTCATTTTCTCCCTTGTAAGAATTCTGTAAAGGCAATAAAGTGAAATGATGAGCAAAGAATAGCTACTCCTTTTACAGAAAAAAGATGACATTGCCTCTATGCTCAAGAAGCTTACAGTTTAATTTGGGACACATGATCATTGTCTCCTAATCATCACTGGAAGGTGGGAGCGCCCATGTAATTGGCAATATTGGTACGATATGTGTTGGGAGAGGAGGCTAGATTCTTCACGGCCCCCTCATCCCCCAGAGAAATTCCCCCCGCAAAATATCCACAAGGCCTTTCAGATGTTTTCACTATGTATCTTTTATTGGTAGCATCTAACTTTGGAGCTTGAAGGATTCTGGCATCAGCCTGCTAAATATCCGATCCGAGATCCATGTGATCGACTAGGCAAGCTCTTCCTGCCTCAGTACCCTCATATATATGAGTCAAAAATACCTACACTTCTTGGAGTGTGATCAAGATTAAGAGTTAAAGTTGGTTAAAAATTTAGAAGTGTGTCTGGTATGTAGGTAACTTCTGTACATACTACCCATCAAGTCTGCTATTGTTTTCTTCAATACTGTTTTTCCTGAGAGAAATATTTTCCTTTTCCTGAGTAAAATTTCATCTCTGTCAGACCTCTTATGACAGTTCAGTCTTGTGAAGTTTCAAACAAGTAAGGATTCATTGGTTAAAAATGTCCAGTCCATGATTCCACTTTTCCTTAGTGGGTGGGTTAAAATGTAGGGAGACCGCCAGCTTCCAGGAATGATGTGTATTTCTGCTCTCTGTCCACCTCCTCCGCAATGGCCAGCTGCTGTCTTTGTCCCCTACAAAGTGGCCACACTGTATTTCCAGTGGACTCACTTTGATGAGTGCTCTGGTGGCTGCTGTGTGTAGCAGCCTTGACCCTGGCAATGCTGGGCTTGACTCACTTCCCAGATTAGTCAGCTCTCCTGTCCCTAAGACACAGTACCTGGACCAACAACGTAAAGGAAGAGAGGTTTCACTGGCTCACACCTTTGGAGAGTTCAGTCCACCGGGAAGCTGGAGTAAAGGGGCGGCAAAACAAAGTTACTTACTTCATGATGGCCAGCAAGCAGAGCGGGGCAACAGTGCTGCAGAGTTAGTTCCTCCGGACCACGCCTACATGACCCACCCAGACACCCAAGAGTGTCCTTTACTAAGCCTCGGTCCTGAGACCTGTGACCTCGCCTTGGCCCTCTGTCTCCAGCAGATTCTCCTTCATTGGAGCGCCTCACCCTTGCAGATCCTTCTCTTGGCAGAATGGAACCTCACTTACTGAGGCTTTCTCTCCTGTGTGGCCTCTATCAGGACTACGGGGACAGGCCCTCGTCTCTTGCCCTGGCAAACTCTGGGAGTGTCTGGTCCATTAAATTTCAACAGCTTTTATTCTCTACTTGAATCTCATTTTATCTTCAGCACATGAAGATAAGGACAAAGCTCAGGGTCTTCCAGCTTTAGAAAATAACTTCAAGTGCTCACAGAGGCCAGAGGTGTCCCATTAATAAGACTAAGGTGACTAATGTGATGCACCCCTTGCTTTGGATGGGAGAGGATGAGGTCTCACAGCTGCCTCTGAAGAAGTCTCTTAACAGATAGTATCACTGTATCTGCTTTTCCAACCCTTCTGTAAACATCACCTATAGTTTATGTGCTCGGCACCACCGTAGTCAGAACCGAGATAGTCTCTTTTTAACCTTCTGTTTTTCAAAACCACAACTGAGAACAAGAAAGCCTTCAGCTGTGTCTGTCTGTCTGTCTTTTTTCTCTTTCTCTCTTAGGCAGAGAAGAAAAATCTGGGTCAAGTCTTAGTCAGAAGATGGCAGAAGTCCCAACTCGATGTAAGCCTGTTTGTTTTGTTGCTTATTTCATCCTTACTGGGAAAGGATGCCAATGTTCAGCCGTAGGGACTTGGTTAAAAGCTTTTTAAATTGATAGCTGCTGGATCTTGAAATAAATAACATTTTGAGGTTTAATAGTGGCTTTACTGAAAACAAGCAATTCTTGATACATTTAACTCCAAGGATAATTAGGACTATAGATTTATATTAGTAGGAGTTAGAAATGTGAAACAGGGCTCCATGATGGTTTATTAAATGGTGCAACAACCAATGATCCTTCAAAGATTCACTGAAAAAACATTGGTTTTCCTTCAGTTGTCCTTTGAAAAATCCATTATCAACCAGCTGCTCATAAAAAGAGGTTGTTTGGGAGTATATTAGCATAAGTGTGTGAATACTTGGTGTTGATGAGTGTGGGAAAGCAGGTGCTTTTACATAACCCAGGTGGAATCATTATAGCCTTTCTAAAGAAGAAACTGACAGAATGCCTGAGCAGCCTTTTCAATTATGTAATCTCCAACTCATTAATCGCTTCCACAAATCTCTCTTAAGGAATGAAAAAATATGCAAACACATTTTTTTCAAAGATGTTTTGGCAGGGAAGCAATCTAAAATTTTAACTATAAATGCTTTACTAAACTATCATTTATACATGTGGTAGAGTTCTATGAAGTCCTTTACAGGATAAACAAGGGTAGGATATGAGCCCTTATTTAGTAATAGAAAAAAATGTTTAAAGAAATGCAGTGCAGAGGAATATGGAGAACCAGATTCCCCACTGAAAAATTTACATATTTATGTATAAAATATATATAGTTCAAGAAAAGCCAACATTGTAACAGTGAATATTGAGAAGCAGAATTTGATTTATGCCTTTCTTACCTGTATTTTCTAATTTCTCCATAATGGATATGAACTATGACCATTTGAAAATAAAATAATCACAATAAATTTTATGTGATGCAGGATCAGGAAATATGGTTAAAAAGCAGAACAGTTGCATGAACCCAACATTAAATACAGATAAATAGGAAGAGAAAAATATAGCTTTGTGCTAATGGTAAAGAAAAAAGTGGAATCTTTTTCAAAGAATGTCATTGACCATCTGTTAATTATATAATGTTGTTCAGTAGAGAATATTTAAGATATACAAAGTGAGAGGACTAGGTAAAAACAGTTTTCTTTATACTAACAAAATGGAGTATATTTGTTTGAGCAACTATTTTAAATACATTTCATGGATTCTGAGTGAATGTCCTTAATCATTGATCCATTTATGTCTAGATTTTGAATGACACAGCTTCTCTTGCTGAATTGGCCATGGTGGCATCTTGCTTTTGCTTATTTCTCTTCCACTGTTCAAGATGCCAGTTATGTGTAGTTAGTGTAGGGCACATGGTTGATTCAGTTCATTTGAGTCTGGCTAATCCTTCCTGAATGACTTTTACACCAAAATTTTTCATCCTCAATGCTTGTGAATTATTCCTCAGGGCAAATGTTTCAAAGAAAGCTTTATGGAAATGGAAAAGCTCTAAATATACCAATTTACAGCTGAAGGAGAAAATTACATTTCCATAAATAATGGACGTGATCATCTTGGGCCCAGTGAAATGTGCTGCTTGTCTCTGTTAGGGATGGAGCCAGTCGTAAAGACATAGCGTAACTGCTGTGCACTCCAGAGAGAGAAGTGGCTCACTTCATCTGTTAGCTCCAAAGCATGGAAGGGAGAAAGTGTTTGTGAGAGTAAATGGAAAATCATTAGCAGGTCTCTGTTAAGAGGATAAGGGAGACAGCTAATACATTAGGGCCAGACTGACTCCTCAGAATGTGGTTATTAAATCTGTCACCTCCTCGCGCAACCTCCTCACCTTCTTTGTTTTCTCTTTGTAGTTGACCCAAAGCCTTGGCCTGTAGGAGAGAGCAGCGATGGATATCTAAATTCTGTAAGTAAAATAGGTGAAACACACAGCCAGACACTCACACACACTGGTATCTAAAACAGGAAAGGAAAATAACTTTTCCATTAGAGTGGACTCCACCCAATGCGGTGAGTTCTTAAGACAAGATTGGAGCAGGAACTAAGTCTGTACCAGGGAGACTGCTTTTGTGGAATACAATTTTTTTTTCCACGGATGAGGGTAGGGTAGGGGCCGGTTTGGGGATGAGTCAAGCACATTACATTTATTGTGAGCTTTATTTCTATTATTTTTATTACATTGTAATACATAATGAGATAAGTATGCAAATCACCACATGTAAAATCAGTGGGAGCTGTTATGCCTTGTGTCTAGATGTCCCCCCAAAGTCCCATGCAGTCATAGGTGGGACTTTTTGGAGGTGGCTCGACCTAAGGTGTGTGATGCTCGGACCAAGGATGCAATGGTAGGATTAAGGGTCTGAGTGCTACATCCGTTTGTCTACGTGGTGTCCGTGACACCTTTTATAAACGAGCAGCATTCGGGGCTGTCACAGAAGCCATTAGGCCTACAAAACCTGAAATCTGTAGTATTTACAGAGCAAGATCATCAGCCACTGCTCTGGAAGGGAAGAAGGCAAAGCACAAAAAAGAATTTGTTAACATGAAAAGTGACAGGAGCATGAACTTCTACGTTTTAAACCAACTTAATAGGCAAGGGTCCTTTTTTTTCCAAGGAACACATATTTTCTTACATTTTCAATGTCTTGGAATCAGTGTGAATGCTATGATAGATAAAAATATAAACTTACTGTTCACCAGATAAAATAAGTATTTCACAGTTGTCACTGCCTACAAAATTGGACAAATTTAACTTTCTATAGAAAAATATCTCTCATCTTTGTTTCTGGATTCAAGTTATACACGTTGTTAACAGTGTACACTGTGCAGCAGTAATAAATATGAATTCACTTCTTTCCATCAAAAGTGTAAACATTCTACAAATATGTCCTAGGGAAAAAGCATCTATAGAGATGAATTTGTTAGGAAAGTAGCAGTGTGACCCAGCTTTGTAAAATGATAGGTCCATTTGTTATTGTGTGATTTCTTGAAAGCAGCCATTCTTTCTGGGGTGAGGTGGAATCTCAGTGCTGTTTTCATCTGCATCTCTCGAATGAGCAGTAATGTGGAACGTTTTTTCATATATTTATTTGCTGCTTTTTACTTCTTTGTCTGAGAAATGTCTGTAAATTTTAGATACCCATTATTGAATCGGGTCTTTATATTTGGGGGGGCCTGATTTTTTTGAGTTCTTTATATATTCTAGATGATTGCCCTTTGTCTGAGGAGCAGCTGGTAAAATTTCTTTCCCACCTTGTAGGTTGTCTCTTAGCTCTGTTGGTGATTTCTCTTGCAGTGCAGAAGTTTTTTAATAAGATGAGATCCCAGTTGTTGATTCTTTGTGCTAGTTCTCTTGCTGTTGAGAATTTGTCCATAAAGTCTTTTCCTATGCCAATGACTTTGAGAGTTCTGCCTAATTTATCTTCCAGCAAATTTAGTATTTCTGTTTTAATATTTAGATCCTTAATCGACTTGGATTTTAGTTTAGTGCATGGTGAAAGATGAGGGTTTAGTTTTAATCTTTGGCAGGTTGAAATCCAGTTTTCCCAACACCATTTATTAAAGAGGCTATGTTTCCTCCAGTGAGGGTGGTTGGTTCCTTTGTCAAAGATGAGGTAGCTGAGTACATCTGGAGTTGTTTCTGCATCTTCTAATACTCAAGTGAAATAAATAAGACACACAGGCGTAAATACCGAATAGTTTCTCTAGTGTGAAAAACTAAAAGTGTAAATAAGATCCAAATTGTATAACTGACAATGTGAAATAGGAAGAAAAGGGCTGAAGGTGTAGGGAAAGTGGGAAGTGTAGGGGAAAGGAAATAAGGGAAAGAAAATATGAGAAAAGGAAAAAATGGAAGCAAAGACTTTGTAAATAGGGGAGTGGGGAGGGGGTGAAGGTAGGGCGGGGTATGGGGAAAAATGAGAACCAAGATCTGTCACATAAAGGTACAAGATCCCAATGATGAATGGAACTGTACTGTATACTTTAAAAGTACCAATAACTCAATGAGGAAAGTGATAGGTACATACTTACTTCCACGTATACATCTCTCTCTGGTCATCAATCCATCTACCAAGGCTGGAAGAATACATAGTAAAATCTTAACAGTTGTTGTCCCCAAATTAGGGAATTATTAGAGATTTCCCATTTTTATCTTATGTTTTTAGTTATTTAATGATTTAGAAAATACCATTAGCTTTTATAGAAAAAATTATCTTAAATATTTATTTTATTAATATAAAACTGTTAAATATTAAACAATATTTATTAAATATCAGACAAAGAGATATTTAAAATACTTAATATGGTATAATTTTTAAAGAAACTATAAGAGGCAAACAGCAAATTGGAAATTTTGTAGTAGATTTAGTGAAGTGTGTGTTCTTATTCTGTAACAGATATAGAAGATTATCATATATCTATATATTACCTATTATATATTATTATGTAATATGTTATATGTTATTAATTAAAGCTTCACTATAAACATAATCACAATTATGAAAAGTCACAAAAGAATACACATTTTCAGATGCTTGTAATCCAAACCATACATTATAATTAGATTCATTTTTCCCTGCCCTATTAAAATAATAATAAATTACTTTTTGAAGGTAAACTATTTAACAGAGCATTGATTTTTAGCTGAATGATCACGTCTGCTTCTTCCTTCTGGGCCCTGCCTCACACCCTGCTACTTCCCATGGGAGAGATGAGGCTTGGCGAGCTTGGGGGAGAAGCCAGACTCGCTCCTCACACTTTCTCATCCCTGCCCCTGAGCAGGCTGCCTTTAGATATCTTTTCCACAGGATCATGTATAGCATGATGCCTGCAGGGCAGCCTGGGAAGATCCTGAGTCCAAGACAGAGTGGGAAATTCCCTTGGTTTAGAGGCCCCAGATAGCTAGCCAGCTTGACTGTAAATCTCAAGATTGCTTTCTGATTCATTGCTTATCAGTAATCAAGCTGGTGTTTTCTCCTTCGCTTGTTTGCATTTTTCATTTCTCTCTAAAGAATTCCAAGATCAAGGGTAAAATCCCAGGAGAGCTCACATATGTTACTGGGACAGGGGAAAGGTAGCATCATCTTTCTGAGAGCAGTTTCGCTGTGTGTTTTAAGTTTTCCTCTTTGCAGGATGTGGCTCTTTCTAAGAATTCCAGTAAATGAAACAGTCAGAGGAATGGACAGATTAGGTCCACAAGAGTGTTTATCTTTTTTTTTTTTTGTGGGAGCAAAACCAAAAAGTGTTCAACTATATAGCATAATTAAAAGAAATACGATGTGTTTGTATATAATATGAGGCTACTAGAATCGTGCTGTAGAGAAGTTTTCAGCATAGGAAAATGTTCAGTATGCACTGTTACATTTAAAAACAAGCCAAAGCTGCAGAGTAGCACAGGCAATTTGACACCAATTCTGCGACATATTTATAAATTTTATAAATTTGAATAAACAGTACTGGTAGAACACCTACCAAAATATTAATAGCTATTTTTGTATCACAAAAGATATTCTTTTATTGCTTTCAACTTTCCAGTTTTCTATATTATGTACTAATACAGTAATTAGAAAAATACTGTTTAATAAACAGTCAAGGTAGCAAGTTAATAACCTCAATCTGTAATCATATTTTTAAAATCTTTCCATTTAATATTAGTTGGTAATTATTTTCATGTTGAAAAGAGTTTTTCAGTGCAAGGAAGAAAAACATTCTAATTGAATGAATGCATGTGTTGTGAGTCAAAAACTGGGTTAATATGCTGGCTTTGTTATCTGTATGATTTATATCTTCTAAATCTCAAGAGATTAAGATATTTACTTTGCAGAGTTATGGAGGATAAAATATCATTTATATACTTTGTTTTTGTACCAGGAATTGAACCCAGGACCTTGCAGCACTGAGCTACATCCCTGGCCTGAAACATCATTTATAAATCAGTGAGTCTGTGACAAAATATTCTCTCAACAAACAAAAATTTTATTATGAGTTCCATTTATATTTATATTTATGTTTAAAATATACATTCGTAAATGGTTAATGTGGTCAGCCCTAAATCCTCTCTCCTCTAAAGCATGTATTCAATAATAATTTGCAATTAAATAAGGAAGGTTTTGAATTATGAATTAAAACAGAAAATTCATCAATGAGCTCCACTGTGGAGTGACAGACCTCTAGTGCCCTGATGAATTCTCCCCTGAAAATAATGTTTTTACATCTTCCTGTATTTTGTGCCCTTGAGCTTGTTCACTTTTGTGCAGTACATTGTGGTAAGATTTTGAATGGGTGAGGGATGTACAGTTAAATACGTATTTTTAAATAAGAGGATTCCCCAATGAATGGGATATATATATATATA
>NW_022900945.1:3502311-3525270 GCF_012274545.1 Fukomys damarensis
CCAAAGTGTACCAGAAACTGAATTAAAACACTACTGAAATTAAAACTGAATTAAGAGCAGTACTGTGAATATGGAAGTTGGAAATAATTCATCCGGTTCTAGCAAAGGTAGAAGTTTGGGAGCTAGAAATTGATTCTTTTGTGGCAATCAGTAACCACACAGCACTTGGAGCTTTCGGGTTGTCTCAGGAAGATGGGATGAAGACAGATCTCAGGGAGGGGAACAGCTTTGCTCAGTGTTGATTTCTGGGGGAGCAAAAAGGAAGTAAATAGATAAATA
This sequence comes from Fukomys damarensis, assembly GCF_012274545.1. Taxonomy (NCBI): domain Eukaryota; kingdom Metazoa; phylum Chordata; class Mammalia; order Rodentia; family Bathyergidae; genus Fukomys; species Fukomys damarensis. The sequence goes on from NW_022900945.1 coordinate 3,502,591, forward strand.
AGAAACAATAATGGCCCACTTGCATAATAATCAGGACAAGTGGCATCTTGTCTAGGTTTACATAGTGCATTGTTAGGTATTATGATTATGTATTATATAATACATTATATTAGTAATACGTTATAATATTATTATAAGTACTCTTGGGAGTTCTCGCTTCAAAGAAGTCAAAAAGTAGAGGTTAGAATTCAGAGACTTTAAGTAGTTTGCCCAAAGTCAGACGAAACGAAGTAGCAGAGCTGAAGATGTGCTAGATGACAGTCATTACTTGCACTATATAAAGTCTGTGGCTATTTTTAATCTTTCTCAAAGATTAATATTTTATAAAAGCTCCCTAAAATAGAGTCTCAAGAGTTTTATAAAGGAGGATGGAGAATATATACATTTTTTCTTACTGCCCACGTTTTCTCTGATTCATCAGGTAAATGTTCTGGTATTGTTCAGTTCTTTAACCAATACTTATGGAGCATGACAGTGAGCCTGTGATTTGCAATCAATAGCTCTCCCATGACAGTTCTGATGGCTGTGCCTTTCCTTTTCATGTAAAGTATTCAGTAGTTTGGTTTGGGATCTGAAGCCTCAAGGAAGTAAGATAACTCACTTAGCCAGTATTTAGCCAAACAGTATTTCCAGTCAGTTCGACATTAAAGCTGGTATATTATTTTCCAAAATATCCCTTCTTAAGATGCTCTTCTTGCATAGGCTTTGTCTTATTGCAAATGATCAAATTAATTGTGTACTGCTGATTGGGGATTTAAACTACCATTGTTGGGGGAGATAGTCACAAAAATTGAGAGACTAAAAAACTTGTCCTAAATATTATTTTACCAAATATCATTTTGTACCATTCCATACATGCCCTTACTACTTTGAAAAGTACTATGATCATGTCATTTAAAACAGAAGTTTTAAAATACGTTTTCTGGCATACAGTGACTAATAGATCACGCGTTCTGCGTAGGAGAGTCTCCAAGGCAGTGCCTGCATCCCAGGGAGATGGAAGCCGGAAGTCATGAGGCAAGAGGCAAAGTAGGAGATGTTTTTCATGCTGAAGCGTGTACGTTTACAGAAAACATAATGTATAAGAAACCTCCGTTCACTCCGAAGAGACAGTTATTCAAATTACAAGCATTCATCCAAGCGTCTCTATCGGCAGAGTTCTTTTCAGTTTAAAAATCATTCCCTTAAGCCTGGAACATGCATAGGGAACTTTTCCCTGATAACTAGACCATAGGAGTAGATTTAAAAGGTAATATGAAGACATTGCAGAATTCAGAATTGCAAGGAATGATTAGACAGAAGCGTAAAAAGAGAAGTGTGTCCAAAATACTGGCCCAAGAACAAATTCCATTTAATGCATAAGGTTGGAGTAAGAATGAAAAAGGACAATGCAGTGTGTTTTTCCTAATGCTGTTTAAAAAGACGTATGCCGGGGATTTAGCTCAGTGGTTCCACCACCTGTCTCACAAGCGCAAGGTCCGGAGTTCGATCCCTGGTACCAGAAAAGAAAAAAAGAAAAAGAAAAAAAAAAACTTATAAGAAATTTCTAAGGTCATGTCTTTACTTTTTATTTTACTTGGGTTAAAATATTCTTTTCATTGAGATGATAATGGTAGTTAATGATAGTAGTTGTTTTTCCTTAACACTCTACCTTGCCAAAAAACATACTTGACATCTTGGTGGGCCTTTTTCTACTTCACCCTGACCTTATTTATATTGGCAACCAACACCATGGTACCACAGAGACTGGGAATCAGGACCATGTAGGGTCTGAAGGGAGAGGAGGTGAGTGGTGGTGACTGAAATCCTTCTGATCTGTTTCAGCAACCTTATGACCAGATTTCTTACAGTGCCCAGCAGTTCCCACGTGGCCTTTCCCCGCCCACACTGCGGCCTCTCTCTGGCCATTAGCCCACGTGTTCACACAGCTCCAGCCACGCTGGCCTCCCGTTTCTTCAAGAGAAGCTGCTCTTTCCATGTGGTCTCTGAACTCACTCTTGCAGCGTCTGCCTGTTACCCTCTCCTTATAGCTCTTCTCACGGCCAAGTCCTTCTGACCTGGTGGCACTCAGCTCCCTGACCGCCCCTCTGAAGTTCGTACCCTCCCCTGCTCTGGTCACTCTCTAAACACTGGTCAGTTTCCTCCGTTGCACTGTTAATTGTATTCTTCATTTCTAATTTATTTATTGTTCATCCTCTCCTGCTCCTAGACTATAGAACATCTTTTGTGTTTCTGTTTATCGTTTTTTTGTGGCTGTCCTCTGTTGTATCCCTATTTTCAAGAATGGTGTCTGGCAGTAAACACTGGGTCTGGAAGAGGAGAAGGAAGAGGGAGGGAAGGGAAGGAAGGAAGACAGAGAGGAAGGAAGGAAGGAAGGGAGGAGAGTGATTACAGCAAGATTAAAAAGAAAAGAAAGGGAAAGAACAGTGCTCAGAGCATGAGCTATTTAGGAATACTTTGATTCCTTATTGCTTGGGTAATCGTCTGTAACCTCGTTCAGAGCAAAGACTCTATAAGGGTGAGACCTTGTTGCTTTTTCACTATTGTACCTCCAGTGTCTAAAACAGGGCCTGAAACACTAAAATATTTGTTCAATTGATGGATTTACTGTGTGATGAGCTCCATTTAGGAAATTCTGTGGAATATGATTAAGACACAGGAATATCTGAATGATGAGAGGTAATTTTGTCTAGTGTTTGAATTTGAAAATAAAAAACCAATATTGTATATAATGTTAAATTGGGTCTAGTGGATACTTCCATGACAATGCTTAAAATAACTGCAAATCATTTCATTAGAATTCTTTGCTCCAAACAGTTCTTTGCTGTAACTGTTTCTTGGATCAAGCAGGGTGTCGTGGCTGGGCCGATGCTTTCAGGAAATGAAATGAGGAATGGCCGAATCTGTCCAGGCTCGACAGGGTACAGAGGCTCCTGGGAGGTGGGAGTAGGTGCTGCACATCCCCGTCTGTGTCCCTTCACACCCGCAGATGTGCGCAGGAGCTGAGAAGGCACCTGGGAAAGGGCTTACAGCCATCGGTCACTGGATGTCAAGGCATCTGGACGTGTGACAGGGCACGTGACCTTGGCTTTTGTGGCTCAGGTGGTTATAGGTTTGGACCCTAGCATGGCACCAGTGGAAGTCATGGAACCTTTGGGAGGTGCTGTCTCCTGAGAAGTCCTTAGGTCACTGGCGATGAGCCCTCAAAGGGGATTGTGAGCTCTCCTCTTTCACTTCCCGCCCACGAGTTGATCAGTACTGGTCTGCCATGTGTGCCTGCCATAAGGTGCTGTTACCCTAACCCAAAGCAATAGGGCCAGCAGTCGAGGACTGGACCCCAAACCATAAGTCCAATATAACCTTTCTGTTTTCAAGTTGATTACCTTTGGTGTTTTATTATAGTGATGGAAAACTAACACACACATGGATGCCAGATTTGGGGGAACAGAATGGAGCCATGGAGGGTGCCATTTCTGTATGGAAGGAAGGGGACTTGTATCTTAAGATTACATAACCATGCGGCTTGTTCTTCTGAGGAGCGTGTGGGTTCCTTGGAGATCAGCACAGTGTGCTCACAATTGGATTTGCTCTCAGTCTCTTCCCTCTGTTGGTTTATTTACATCTGGGGGAGAAACAGGCTGTATATCCATGGGGACTTCAGTTCCAGATCCCAGATATAACTTTGAAATGATTTGACATTAATGCTTATAAAAATGTTGGAAGGACCTGAGGACCCAACATCGGGCTACTTCCAGCAGTGCCATCCTGAGCAGTCAGTATAGCACCACAACCACCATGATGGGAAAGTGGGGAAATCAACACGTGGCTGCACGCAGAATTCTCTACCTCATCCCCCTGCTGAGAAGGCAGGAGATGCCACCACTACTGTCGGTTCTAGATCCACCCACTTCAGCCATGATCCAGGCCAGCAAAACCAGGTCAAGGCTCTGACTCTTGTCACCATGGCACTACAGGCCTCTGTCATCACTGCTGCAGAAAATTCTCAGGCCCCCAGGACCACGGTTGTCAGCCAAAGTGGTACGAGCAGCAAAGTGGCCTTCACATCACTCTCGGATTTTTACATCGTATGTGAGGAGGATCTGCTAGGAGTAGCTAGGTCAGCTCAGAATCAAGGCTGTTATGGGGTCCAAGAAGAACTGTTCTTAACGTTTTTACCCTCTGAAGTATAAATAGCCATCCTGCAACATCTGCTCGTGATGTGTGACTTGGGCGCTGAAACACTCAGGAACACAAGCACTTCACTGTGGGCTGACTACGATGAACACTCCTTCCAGCTCCCAGACACCTTGTTGTAGGAAATTCCTCTGCTAAGTGTACAGAAAACATTCTCTTTCTCATTTTGAAGGAATAATAAGAGAGATCTCTGGCATAGAAGTGCCAGGGTGATGTTTCAGGTCCACTGCTACCCAGGCATCTGTCTCCACCTTCACCAACCCTGAGCAACTGTGGAAGAATTGAGGCCTGGTCGTCCTGCTTGAATGAGCAACTGTGAGGAGCTGCCAGTCTGGAAGCTGTGGGCTCCAAGATAAGGCTGATTTGTGAACACAGAAGCTCCCACAGGGCAGTGTAGGGAACTGGGGACCAGGATTTGTCATTTATTATCCGAAAGGAGGGGTCACCATCCTCAAGATGCACATTAATATAGCCATGTTTGAATTCATGTGGACTTTTTCATTATGTTGATGAAGATAAGAAGCCCAGACAAAGTAACTGAGCTGCCTAAGTCACGCGGGGTGCAACTACATTTTGCCTCTCTGCAGAGTGGATATTCGTGTATCAGCTGAGATGCTTATGGATGAAAGCTAATCTTGCTTCAAGTTCTCTTAAATAAAGACCTCTGTCCCCTTCCTGTACTAGGAAGTCCTAAGAGCAGGACAACAGGTCCTGAGTCCTTTACTTCCTCCAAAGCTCACGATGGCTGCCACCGTCCAGGGCTCACATCCAAGTACGATAGCGGTGTTTAGAAGAAAGGGCTCTCTTTCACCTCTGGTTTCCTTGAGGCCATGAAAACTCTTTAAGAACCCAGCGGATTTCCTCTCGTGTCTCATTCATCAGATGAGATTTCCTTCTCTAAACCTATCCTTGGAAAAAGGAATGAGATGATGGTGCTTGGCTGTTCTAATTAGGGTCCTCCCCTGGAGCTGAGAGTAGGGAAACCTTCCCTGGGACCCCGAGGCTTTGTGGGGAAATGGTGCTACCTGAAAAAAATCAGCTGTTCTTGGAAGAAGAAGAGAGTGATGATGTAGACTGGGCAGGGGAAAGATGGTGTTTGTTGAACACCTATTAAACACCTATTTTCCCGAGGGGAAATTATGAGGAAAGCACTGTAGTTAATATTAGGTTTGATACAACGGAGAGTGCTGGGGGAGAAGAGGGAACATTGGACGAGAATGAGAGGAAAGACGGATGTTTCCGAAAGACGGAACAGAGGAGGGAATGCGTTGTATGATTGGTACAGCACAAGTGCTTGCATCAAAGGTGCGAATCCTGAGCAGTCTTTACGAGAACATCCCTGGAGAGGAGGCAGGACATAAAGAACTCAAGATTGAGAGAGATTCGGGGCCCCAGTTGGAGGGGTGTGTAAAGAAAGCTGTGGAAGAAAGTGACAAACAAGAGAAAGGAAAGAAAGGGCTGGAAGACCTGCTGGCCTGTAATTAGTCAGTGGCAGGTGCTGTTGCTGGGATACCTGTTCAGGGGCTGCTAGATTCACAATCCTCAGCAGCTGAGTCCTGAAGAGGAGTGGCTCTTCAATAGCTGACATCCTTTGTGCTTCTGGTCATTAAAAGACATTTAATGATGAGAGAATTCAGCAGAGCTGCAAAGACATTTAATGATGAGAGAATTCAGCAGAGCTGCAATTCTGTCAGCTGTAGTCTGACCCTTAGCCGCTAGGAAGGGGAGTTTACCACCTCACTGGGTTGCTCCTGGCAGACTTGGAGGCTGCAGAATCCCAGTGTGCTCTGGGCAAGAAACAGGAGCTCCACGTTACAATTAATGGCCTTCTGGGTTCCTCCTGGATTTTGCCTAGAAGTATTTAATTCACTAAACCGTAAGCCATGGCCGTGGTCCTCAGCGATGCTTTCCAGGAATATCAGTGTACAGATTGTTTCCAGGAGACGTTTAACCCCCATACGCTTATCTTCTGCCATTCTCGTCATGTTGGGCATGAAGTTTAAGTGTCTAGTACCTGGAAGCATGAGCAGATCTACAGAGAATGCATATTTCAGATCTATAGGTGTTTTATGATTTATGTTCCTTGTATATAATGTCTGAGTACCTGGTGTTTGTGTTTAAATAAAGCTGATGATCTAAACATAACACAGCTGACAGAAGAAAAAGGCCAGCCTTAGACGACAGCCCACTTTTGGTGCCTGCTGAACCTATCCCACGTCCCAACTGCTTGCTGTTCCTCGTCTGAGATTCCGTATTTTGTAGGTTGACTATTTGCATCTGTCCCATGTCCTTCGCTCTGCTCCAAGCATTCCTCTAATCTCAGCTCCAGTGGTTCTTGGAAAAGAAGTTTCTCATAACAGCCCTGGCTGTGCTGGCTGTAGATTCAGCCCTCATAGAAGGATCAGGTAGCCAGATAAATCCGAGCAGGAGCATCCATCTCCTGGCTCTTCAAGAGGCAAGCACCAAATGTGGCCAGCTGCGGTGCTAGGCCGATTGTATTTAGGGTGTGTTTAAATTAAGACTGAGCCTTATGTCCCCTCAGGAAGTCTAGGCGGAAAGCAGGCGAGGAGTTAGTTTTCCTTTGGAAAATCAAGATTCATCACCAGCAGAAGAAAGGGTGGATGCTGGGTGCCGAGAGTGACAGATGTCCACACGGTCATTCACTTAAACACTCCAGGACTTCACTGGGTTCTTTGTCCAAAGTGTTTACATTTCAACTCTGTGTAGTGGTTTCTTGTAATTTTGTGTTGCCTTGGCATCATTTTGAGTATAAATTTAAATTTCCCATACCCGGAATGGGCTTAGTCACCCTCGACACAGTTTCTAGTTCTGTTCCTTGTCCCAGTTCCTTAACGTGATGTCCACTTATGCAACCACCTCCTGGTGACCACCTCCTTACAGGAGAGGAGAAAGAACCACTTTCTGCCCCGTTGGTCCCCACACTTGCCCAGACTGCACAGAAATGCTGCAGCAATAGCTCTGGGTGAGTGTGACCCCACGGGCCTTCAGAGTGCTGGGTAAAAACCACCAATTAGAGAACCTACATGAAATCAGCTCAGGTCCATCCTGCACCCCAGGTAAGTCAGAATGTCACACACCTCTCTCTCGCTCATGCTTCTTGGTCAGTGGATGAGCATGTCTTTGATGGTTTGCCCTTCTCATTGGCGCAGTGAGGCACGCTTCCCCCCAGCTGTCTGGGCTTGGAGGTCCTTAACCACATGTATGGTTTCCTGTGTCGTGTCACGTTGTCCCCTCTGTGTCTCAGTGCCTGACACACTTTGCTTTCCTTCCTGGTCAGAGCTCTTAAGAGTGGCCAGAAAGAACCATGAAGATGTGTGTCAGTATAAACACGTCTCCCGTGAGAGGCCACCAGGTCATGGTCAGGCATTTGGGCAGAGGCTGTATTCCAGTATTAAGAAGTGTCCCCTGGAAGATGCATTGTAAATATCCACCATCAAGGCCCTGGAGCCCTGTCAGGGTGCAGCAGGAGTTTACAGTCACTCTCATGAAAGAAACTCCAATGCATTTTATAATTAGAAAACAAGTTAGAAAACAAAATGCAACACCTTGGAATTGGATTTTTGAATTGCTAAATAAAATTTCAGATCATGGAGTCCAGAAACTCAAATCCTTTACATAATACATCTTGAGAATCTTAACTTTCTTCTTGGTTCTTTTAGTTATGCACCAAAGAAAGGTGTTAAATTTGGCTGACTTGCGAACACAACAGATCATGTCACATTCTTTGGGATAAGTCAGTATGAACTAGTTCCCAAATTGCAGCACCTGGGAGGATCTCTGCTGCAAAATACACCAATTCCACAGTTGCTTAGTTGGAGAAATTGCATAAAATGCAACACACCATTAAAAGCATCAAAGCAAGAAGGGTTATAGACCTAAAGTTGAACATATGGAACAATCTTCTGAAGAGGAATTTAGGGCTTATGGTGACATGTGATTAAGTTTTTGCAAAAACAGAGTACAACAGCTCATATTTAACTGCCAAGAAATGCCTTCTACCAATGGGGCATTAGTAAGCAAACATCCCATTTCTTTCTTTTCTTTTTTTATATGAGTAGGAAAAAATGATTGAGGGCAAGAAAGCTTCTGTCTAAGACAGAAGGGGGACCACAAAGTGGGTTGCCCCCCAAATCCTACTTCTGATTACAGCACAGACACCATGTGTCCACCTGCTCCATGAACACTTCATTTTGCACCCCAGGCATGGACCCTGCTTCATGCATGGTAGACTCAGTTTGGAAAGTGCTACACCGCTCAGCAACATCCCCACATTGGCTCAATAAGAATCAAAGAGACTGCTGTTCACATTCGGTGCTGTTGACTCCCTTCACACAAGCAAGAGAAAAAACCAGCATCGTGCATGCTGTCCTTTCCCATGTGAGATCTCTGGCCTCGCATGTCCCTGGGGGTGATCAGCCCATAATCTCAGCCCCTCGTGGTTCTTACACGTTGGCATAGGCTGCAGGGCACCCCCCCAAAGCTTATGAGATGAAAACAATTCACAGATATTGACATAGTTGACAAAGTAGCATCTTTTTTTTTCTTAGAAGTCACATGTGGATATGAATCTGTGTCTCCAAGGTTTACAATAATGAATTCTATTGTTATTTGTGATTTTAGCTCTCCAGGTCCTTGAATACAAAGAGGGTTTCTTTCTGTGACAGAGATCTTTCTGCATTTGTCAAAGCTTTTGGAGAAGAGAGGAGGGGGCAGTAGTTCTGGCTGTGTTGCAGTGAGGTTAGGGGCTGTGTATCGTCAACCGGGGAGCCAAAGTAAGGAAATCATAAAGCCCATGGAGCTTGGGGAAATAGATCATGCAATTTTTGCACTGTAAAGATCTTCTTTCCTCCTCAGGCCTGTAAAAGTATTGGGGCAAGGCTGGCTCAAAGCAGGTGTTCAATACATAAATATTACATGATGAATTAATGAAATGTGAAAACACAAGCATTACAGGATAATCTTAGTTTCTACCAGTAATGTCTGCATAAAAATGATGGAATGCAGATGCAGCACCCTCCAGTATTTAACTGAATGAGAAAAGGAGTACTCACTCAATAAAGCAAACCAATCAAGAATACATAACTGCTAGAAACTCAAGGAAATTGGAACAATTTATGGTATAAAATTTTAAAAATATATGTAGCCTCGGGACAAAAGAAAATGTGATCTGTTGTTGTCATCTCCTAATTTGTGTCCAACTCCATAAAATCAGTTCCAGGGACAGAAAATGAGCCAAACAAATTCTCGTAATTTTCATTTAGACTTTAATGTAGAGAGAAGAGAATTTAGGAAGTGGTTGTTCATTTTCCTCCTCTTTTGTCTTGTGGGGAGTAGAAATAGCTTTGCGGAGAGAAGGGCAAAATGGAAAAAGTTAACAACCGGCCTTGACTGAGTTTGATGGAATGTAGGTGCCAAGGGTGTGCTTGAAAGAGCAGTATCGTCCGCGGAGGAGGCTGCAGTGAAGGTATGAGACAGTTAACAGAGTGTCAGAAAGAGGACGTAATCAAGGCTTTCCTACAAACCTGCGTGGAACCCAAGCTGATAGCTCACCACACCCACCCTCCACTCTCAAACTGTGGTCCCTGTGGGGAGAAAAGCGACTGAGAGAATCCCCTCCCGGGAGATCAGCTGAAGCCGGAGACATTTGTCAGAGGAACCAGCACTCACGCTGGATGATTTTCAAAAAACTGCATGACCATGACGTAAAACTCCTGCAGTAAGAATAGATGGGAAGAAGGACATAGAACATGAAAAGGAAAACTTAAAACTGAGGCTGAAGAAAATATAACCCAAGAGTCAGAAGGCCATTGCCTTGGATCACTTTTGGCTATAAAAGAATTTAAATCAAATATGAACCTCATACGACAGGAGTTCTGGTAAATGAGCAGAACAAGACAATACAGGAAATCAAGGAGGTGAGACGGAAGTGTTCTACCAAAATAACCTCCTTCTATGATGAGAAACACCAAAAATGGACTGTATGTGACTCATCTGATTTAATTCATTATTTAAAATAACCTCGAAGTGATCCCAGAACAGACAAAAGAGACTATGTTCTAGTTTCTGCCTTTGCTAGCTCTCCTGATTGCCTTGTGAGAGTCATTAATTTGGTTGTCTCTCATTTTCTTTATCAAATGGGTAGGTCTTACTGTCCATATCTTATAAAAAATATATTTGTTCATTTTCTGTTTCTCTAGCAGAATACCCAATGTTGGGTACTTTATGTAGAAAGAGTTTTATTAGCTCACCATTCTGGAGTTTCACGTGGCTGGCTCTGGAGTCTGATCCCTTCTGGTGAAGGTCTCATATGCTTGGCAAGACAGGAAGTGAGAGGCAGGGAGGCCAGGCTCGCTCTCTCTGCACAACCCCTTCCTGGGGTTGACCCAGTCAACACTCTGAGCCAAGTGTTATTCGTTCCCAAGAGTGGGTCTCCCCAGTGGCCTAATTATCTCCCCTTGCCCCATTTCTTGAAGGTATCGCCACCCTAACATTGCCACTACGCTGGCACCAAGCCTCCAGCAGGTGAGCTTTGGGGGAACAAACCAGGCTCAGACACGAGCAAAGAGGAAGCAGCTGTGTAATAGCAAGAGTAGGGCACTTGTCTGAGCACGTGGTAAACTTCCTGACTCAAGGCAGCGTGACTTTTCTGTCGTGCCATTGTTGGGGGGCAGTGAGATAGTTCAGCGTTACAGCCAAGAGTTACAGCAACAGCAATGTGAAGACACCAGAATCTGAAAGTCACTTGAAGAGGTGGAGAAAAACCAAGCTTTATGAAGCCGACTGCCTGGCTCAGAGGAGTTTAAGCACTCAGGATTCTGAGCCCCAAATTTTAGTGAGTGGGAGTTCATATGCAGTTGGGGACATGAAGTTGAGAGGAAGCTTTTAGGGCAGGACAGCTAGACGCGGGAACCTTTGGGGGTAGAGTTAATCACATTCTTGAAACCTTAGGTAGAAATAAGGCGCAGTCCTACGAACAGTTACATTGTTTGAACAGAATACTCTGATTCACTGGGCAGGAACACTGGGCAAGTTATGCTTGTTGAACAGAACATTTTATGGCAAAAACATGGTGGTGGGGTGGTGGGGTGGCGGGGGACAAAAGCAAAGGCCTGCCCTGCTGTGTATTATTACTTTATCACCATGTGTTGAGGTAGAAGAAGGCAACATATAGAAAAGATACCTCCCCATGCAAGGTCTATGCGCCAGTTTAGTGGTGGCATTGCAGACAATAGGATTCAGAAGTAATTTCGTGTCTTTTCCTCGAGCTCAGACTTCTATTGCCATGAAAATAGGTCTATTTTCTTATCTATTTGATAGTGCTTTGTGTTCTAGTAGAATTCTTTGGGCTGAACGCTAGGAAGAAATACTGTTGAAAGGTGACTGGCTCTCATTTCAAAGTCGAAAATAACAGTTTTATTTCTAGTAGGCTCCCTTTCAGTAGTTCTACTTACACCTTACACCAGCTCTTCGCCACGTAACTGCATGCTGCTGTTTGCCTTTCTCCTCCTCTATGTTTGCGCAGACAATGTTTCATGTGTAATGATATCTGATCACAGAGACCAGGCGAACTGTACTCACTGCATGGAGGGGCAGTGAGAAATGATGGCTTTTTCTGTTCCCTCGTTCGACCCCCCAGATGATGGCCCGTAGTTACTAATTCATCCAGCAGGAAAAAGGGCAAATGGAGTTTACTGGTACATCAGTGCATGGAAGAAAAGAGAAACAGGAAGACAGCTTCCGGAAGAAATATTATGTTAGGACATTTATTAAATAAACGTGAGTTCAAATACATCTCATCCTGGAAAATTGAGTTAAGCCTGCGGCTTCAATGCGCTTGCCGGTTCTAAGCCAGTGCCCGTGGAGCTTTTCTGCAGTGATCCAAACAGCGCCAGTTTAGGGTCTGACCACTGTTGCAAAAATAAAACAGAAGAGAATATCGATGACACGGCTCTGTGTTTTCTGGGTCCTGTTTTAAAATCTGTATTGTTAGAATCATTCATTTCACAAGCATTATTCAGTTCCCGCTATGTGTTGGGTATGAAATTAAGTAAGCAAATGCGGACACAATCGGAGAGGCCCTTTGCAGATGGATGGTGGGTGTTCACATACTCACAGGCTCTTTGGCTCGTCCCCGCTCCCGGAGGCCGGGCTGGCCTGACGGCAGGGGTGGTCAGGCAGGCAGAGCCAAGGCTGTTGTGCTGTGTTCTTTCTCAAGTCCTTTCCCCTCCTCCTGGCCCTCATTCTTGCTCCTCCTTTTTCTATTTCCACCTTATCTCCTCCCTCTTTCAGCACATTACTGTGTCTTCTGTCTTGCAAACTACTTCATGTCACAAGCACACAGCCCCAGCCCCAGGGAGCTCTGGATTTATACCCTTAATGACTCACTTCTGGGGAAACCCACCAGCTTCAGCTCATCAGAGAAGCGCCACTTGGCCTGAGGATTGGGGAGCGGTACAACCGTTAGGGCTCTCATACTTACACTCCCACTCTGCTGGATGGCAAGGCGGTGGCTGCCACCGAATAGGAGGAGTGAGGAGGAGACAAAGGGCATGGTGTCATGTGGGGGACGGCGTCGCAGTGACAGCATCTCATAAGCATGCCATAAGAAAAAGTGTTTAGAATTGCACATTGCTGTGCCAAAGCAGATAAAATTTAAGAGGATGAAGTACATGATCAGAAAAATCTAAGAACAGAGCAGCAAAAGAGTCAAAAAATGATTTTCAAATGTTTTACCTGACTTCCACCAATCATCAAGACCCTGCTCCAGTGTCCTTCTTTGCGGTGTGTTTACTTGTCGCCCACAACTGCTTAGTTTCTCTTTATTAAACCCATCTTCAAAACGCCAGTACTTCTCTTAGTTGCCCCAGTGGTGATTAATTCATTTGCTTAAAGGTTTTGCGACCTCAGTGAGCACAGCGTCAACTCTAGAGTCCAACAGGCCTCCCGTGCGACAGACGCTTGCAAGATGTTAACTTAGAAGAGACCACCGAAACATTCAGTGACTGTTTCACTTATTAAAAAATTACCAAAGATGCACTGCCATTGGTTCTTCTCAAAATCACTTTGGGTCTCTCCCCCTCACTTCCGACCCACTCAACCCATCCTGCTCGCCACTTTCGGAAGCCGCTCTGGAGGCCCCTTTGTGTGATAAAAAAATAGGGTGCCTGCTGCTCCTGTCGCGCGCCGTGTAACAAAGGCAGCTTGGGAGAGCACAGCACCGTGTCCTCATCCACCTTATTCACCCGACCTGGCACTGTGACTTCCGGCTCCTCCCCAAAGACAAAATGACTGCAAAAGGGAGGTGTTTTGAGTCAATCCAGGACGCGGAGGCAGCCTGGACAGTGCACCAAAGACCCTCCGGAGAGAGGACTCCAGAGCTGCTGCAGGAAGCGGCCACGATGGTGGGACGAGTGTGTTTGAAGGGAGGGGGAGGATTTTGGGGTGATTTATGGCAATATGTCTTCTTTTTGTAATAAAAACGCTTTTTGATCATACCTCAGTAAAATGCAAAAAGCACCTAGGCTCCTCTTCCTGACTGTGCTCACCCTCTCTGCCGCTGCCTCCCCACTGGGGTCCCCACTGCGTCACTTGTGCACAGCTGAAGATGTGAGCGGGTAGCCCATGCCATTCTCCAAAACTCTCCAGTTTCTTCAGTGAGATGAAACCCGGTCCCGAGGGCGTCCTCTGGGGATTCTTTCTCAGCCCAGTGCTACACTTTATAGGTCTGTTTCCGATTTGCTTACGGATTTCTCATCTGTTAGCTTAGTAACTATTTACATAAAATTCCCCTGTTTAAACTACTGTGCAATTTCTGTCTCCTGGTTGTACTATTACCAACACAGAAGGCTTGGCAGAACAGTAAGCACCTAAAGGAAGGGAAGGGGGTTCTTCCATTAATCTGGAACTCACACACTGCTACCTGGCTAGTTAGTGGTATTTAAAAGTGGTCTTTATATTCCAGTCAAATAGTGATAAGTTTATATTGATTGTTACAATTAATTCTGTTTGAATGATAATATACATGAAGACGGGGAATGAATAAGCAAGGCTGCTCGTCTTATAAATTATACTTCTTTAAAGAATTTAAGGGCCATTTTGTCATATCTAAAACATGGACACAAAAATAGCCCCGATTCTCAATGGCTGAAAGCTCTTTTCTGTTTTAAAAGTAAGGCAAGAGCTTCCAAATGGCCTCCTAATGGGTCCTCTCATTTGATTTCTGTTTTAACGGAATGAATGTCACTGCCCTCGGACAGGAGAGAGAACTGCATGGCTGGTAAACTGCGGCCATGCTCAGGGCTTCCTAGCACTTCAGGCCGCCTTGACCCGGGTTACTCCAGCGTGGAGAACAGGAGAGCAAGGCAGATAATGAGTCTTTCCCCAAACTATTCCGTGTCTCCCTTGAGGATGTTTTGTTCACTGTAGTTATACTCCTCAACCTGTCTTTATGGTTGTGAGTTCTGTGAACCTGAGCCGTCAAGCTGGTGAGGAGGAGATACGAGTGACCCAGGCTGCCAGTGCCTTCCATCTGTAGGAAATTCCAGGCAACGAGGATCATTGCAAACACTGATTAATTAGTCCACCGCACAGTCACCATGCCTGGGGCACATTCTATGTGTCAAGCATGCATTAGAGCTCGCAGGAAATATTCATTTATTGTAAAACCTTTAAAAGCTTGCTTTTGCACAAGTATTTTCTGAATGTCTAGCCACCTCACTGGTCACGAGCATATAACTGAACCAACGGCAGTGGCTTGGAGCAGGAATTCCTAGGGGAAGTCATAGTGGAAGGGATGTGTTTTAACCCCGTAGCACCCTTATGCTGAGCCAACTTGGTTTCTTCCTTCAGCACGGTCAGACTCTGGGTACATTGTGAAACTAGACCTGACTGCTACTCTGATTTTAAGGAAACAAGGCTGAAGTTGGGACTTGAATCCCAGTCAGATGATCCAGCCTAAGCATAGCTCATCCAAATGAGTCACCATGGGCATTTAAAAAGAAACAGCTAGGCCGCCATCGGCTCCAGCAAGGAAGGTGAGACCTGGGACGGCTGCTCTGAGATCCCTTCTCTCTCAGTCTGCTTGGGCCCAGTCAATGGGACTGGGTAGCCGCACCCTCTCCTGCCTGCCTGCTCGGCCATCAGCTCCAGCAAGGAACGTAGCTGCCTAGGTGCCCCTGAAACACCCCCCACCCCTAGACCTCCTAATTGTGCCAGTCCTTGGATCCACTCCGCAGAGGCACAGGTGAGCTCCCAACTTTGAACATCTTTAAAGAAAGGGCAGAGGGAACCCGTAGTAGAACTATGTGGCATTCAACCCTGCAGGAGGTCAGGGAACTCAGTTTGGGCCTTGCAGCCCAAAATTAGTCTGAATCTCTGGGGTCTGCCATCGGCTAGCTGAGATCAAAGGACTTAGTTCTGCATATGGCTGTGCACGTGGTATATTATGACAGCAGAGATATCGTCAGAATGAGGCCCTTCAAATTAATTTTTTCTTTCTTTTCTTCATTCCACTCTGCATATTTTCCTTTTCTGTTCTCTTTCTCCAACACAGTCTCTTGCTCCGTATTATCCCTCATCTCCTTTTCTGTTTCTGCTCCTGCCCTAACTCAGATGTCTTCCTTTATCATTTTTTCTTTTTTCTTTATGTTCTTTTCTTCTGTCATTTTACCTCACTCAAGGGTCAATAGTTTCAAAGGAAAGTGAGCCCCTATTATTGTTAAAGGGATATTTTCTTGTCCTCATTTTTGCACTCTGTCTTTCCCCTTTGAATTTAACAGTTTCCTAAAGATTATATGCTCATTCTATGTCCTCTGGCTTCACTTGAAACCTTCTCCAATTCTTTTTCTTATCTACTCCTCTCATCCTAACTCTATCTAAGCCACGATCCTAAATGGTAAAGATGCTATATTGAAGAGTATATTCACTGCAAACATATTTTGGGCTGCTTCTTGATTTTAATTTAATTCACATGGTTTAAAGGTGATGGATTGATGACTACCACAAACGGTCAATTTATGGGTTGTACTTGATCCTGTTGTGTTGCTGATTGTATCAATTGGGCTAAAGGATTGTGATTGATTTAATGAGTTGTCTTCTCTGATATTACGAAAATGAGAATGTCTATGAGTCATTAGAGACTCAAAAGCTAAAGCACAACTATATCAGGAAGATTTAAGTAATAACCCAGCAATTAAACCAAGGACAACCCAACAACAAAAATAAAAATGAGAAAACACTTAAGCAAGACACAAAGACAGACTTCCAGTTCACCAATGGCAAACAGTAGGGCAAACTAGGATGAAAAGTCTGATAGTGAACCAACAGGACGCTCTGAACTGAAAGCATAGGAAGTAACAAAAGAGATCAATCAGGCTCTAGAAAAATTCAAAACAGAAATAATTTCCCAGATAACCATAGAGATGGTGAGCAAAATGGAAGTTGTGATTCGAGACTCTAGAATAGAAACTGACAAAAAAAAATAGATGAGCTCAGGACCATGATAGAAGCCATGAAGGCCCAGCATAAGAAAGAAATGGAAATAACGAATGCCCAACATAGGAAAGAAATGGAATCCATAAAACAGATTCAAACAGATATCCAGGAGATTAAAAAGAAACAGCTAAGCACTGGCTAGAAAACACCCTTCTTGTTTCACCAACCAGCTGGGGACAGGGGAATACGCTTAGAACACGGCTGGTGGCTCTGCAGCTGTCTGGTCTTCCCAGGTGGGTTGGTCAGAAAGACGTGGAGCTCCACACGGAAGAGGAGGCTTCCATTTACTCCTGAGATGAAAAGGAAACTGATTGGTTGCTTTCCCAAAAATTTAGAAGCATTTTGGGAGAGAGAATGACATGGGAAAATTATGATTGCACTTTTTGAAAGATATGCTTTGATCACGGGCCCTTTAGGTGCTCTTCTCTTTGCTGTTCTTCATACGGAATTAATGCAGCAGTGAGAACAGGGTGCATTACAGTTCACTCGGGGTTATAACAAGGGCTTTCTCCCTTGAGCCTTGAAGAAGGAAGTGAAGTAGAAGAGAAGATATTTTATTCCTAAGGTAGAAAAGGAACAAAGCCCCATTAGAATCACTACCTATGTCTTCTCAGCTCGAGCCCAGTGCTCTCCACGGCCCTGCATTGCTCAAAAGCTCCCACCCAGGATTTGTGTGTTCAAACTCGTGCCCCTGTGGGAGCTGTTCTGACTGCTGGGACCAAGTCACCCCACAGAGAAGGATTTACTGCTGTAAGGGAAAGGATATCACACAACCTCAGCAAATCTGAAGGGGACTCTATAGATTAAAGAACTCGGTGCATCTCCTTTTTGTTCGCTTCTGATTTATGCTCATGGCCGGTGACCTGCTGGGCCGAGCCACCTTCCATGGAGCTTCCGGTCGTGTTTATTTTGTGCTCAGTTGCCTTTTCCTCTCTCGTGACACACAGTGCCAGTGCTGCACACTCAGGACTCTTCTGCCACACTGCTGTGAAAGCTCACCCCTTTCCAGTCACAGAGACATTGACCTATGACTGTCTAGACTTGGCAAATGTCGGAAATAGACTTTCATTCAACTCGGTATTATTCATGAGGGTTTAATCACTTTCTAATACCACGCGCACTTGATAAACAGTTGATGAAAAATGAAAAGGCATCTTAGCAGAGGTGAATTGTCAGAGAGTGGACTCCTACAGTGTGATTCCATCTGTTCTAAAAGCGCAGTTTAATTCTTTGTAGGAGATGAATACAAGGGAGTAAAAAAACAGAGAACTTTTGTATGTGTGCGAGAACGACTTCTTATAAGACCTAGAGCGAATCCTAATTATCTTGCTTTTCCCACTGAGAAAGCTAATACATCTTGAAGAAAAAAAAAATAAACAAATTTACAGATATATTTTCCTGGGAGCAGAGGTGAGACTATAGCTCTTGATTTTTAAACTTCCTAGCTACACTTTTAACTTTCTTTTATTAGTCTTTTGGCTGATAAAGTTGTGGAGTTGCTTTTTTAAAACTTTGCAGAGTTGCTGAAATATTTCATAGAGATTTTCCTCAAGCTTTGCAACTAATTTAGCTCCTCCATAGCCTTTGTTTCAGACATTTATAAGCAAATGTTCTCGACAGGAAACCATCTCTGTATTGCAAGTGACTAAGAAGCACTTTGAAACACACTTCTTTATTCTTTTTCTTGTTTTCTATTTTTGTGCTATGCTCTGAGCTGAACAATGAAGGCTGTTTCTGAAGCTCTTTATAAAAGTCCTCGGAACTAATTCAGAGAGGCACTGGGCAGATCATTCTTTTTCCCCTAGCCATTTAGCTGGCGTACTCACCAAGACAGCAAAGGATTTTACTGACTACAAATAAGAATCACAAATCACCCAAACTTATCAAAACACAGAAAATAAACAGAGGCATGAAATAGGAGAAGCAAATTACATTTTAAATATTCTTTCCATGTCAATAATCTCTAAAGTGTTACTACATTTGCAAAGAATTTAAAAATGTGTGATCTCTGTACAGTCATATTCCTCATGGGTTAGTACCAGGAGATTTTTTTTTTATCATTAATTTTACTGCTACATTTTAGGTATATAATATGCTGACATTCATCATTGGAAATTTGTGCCTTTGCATGACATATCTTGGTTCTTATCTTTTCCGCATTCCCTGCCCTCCCTTCACCCCCTCCCCCTTCCCCTGTTTACAAAGACTGTGTTTCCATTTTTTCCTTTTCTCATATTTATTCCTTTCCCCTCCCCCTCCCACTTCCTCTTCCCCTGTGGACTTTTCTTCCTATTTCACATTATTTTAAATACTGATGTGAGAAACTGAAAGCGTAAATCAGGATCAAACGCACGCCACCACAGGATTTCGATCTGACAGTGGTTCGAATGCATCCCTCCTCGGTATTATTGCTTCCTGGAAGGGCAGGAGGATGGGCAAGAGCTTCCAGACACACTCAAGGGTGTCACTCGTTAGTGCTGAATGTGTACACCCGAGGAGTACTCCCTAACTGTACTCAGGCTTTAACTGGTTTATCCAGTTTCTTAATGAAAATAATAAACATATGTGCCTGAGAGACAGCTTACGTGTTTTCCAAAGAAATGGTTTGGAATTGGGTGTGGAACAGGACAAGAGTGCAGAGGAAGCAGAAGGAATCAGTGCAACATGAGACATTCCTGGCGTGTTTGTGGTGTCCTTGTTTCTGAGCTTGGAGAGCCTATCTGAGCACCTGGCTTCCCCAAGGTCAGCCTGGTTCCTTCCACACGGGGCTGATCCCTCTGTTGATGGATTACAACCGTACCTCTTGGACATGGGGCACCGCACCAGCCAGTTCTTTATTTAACTTAACATTCTCCATGCATGGCCACTGCTGTCCCCCAGTGATAATCAATAAGATCAAGGAAAGAAAATGTTTCTAAAGCATCTCCCCCTAGGCTGGCCAAGACTTCTGACCTGCAGAAATATGGGCCAGGCCAAACTGCTTCTCTCCTTGGGATTCTGGAAAGCATATCCTGGAGACAGCACCAAGACAGGAAATCATGGAAACTCAGGGGCTGAGTCTTGCTCCGGAAAAGACCTGTAAGCTAGGCATGGTGCTGCACAACAGTGATTCCAGCTATTAAGATGGCTGTACAGGAAGATCATGAGTTCAAGGCCAGCCTGGTTACTCAGTGAGCCCTGTCTTAATAATAAAATTTAAGAAGGGGCTGAGGATTTAAACTTGTAAGAGATCTAAAGCCATTCTCTGATTTTTTTTGGTCAGTACTGTTTGATTTTTATTAAATACAAAAAAATCACATGATTATAGCTATATTTCTGAGCCACAGATTCTAAAAAAGGAAAAAGCTAAATTGATATGCAAAACTTTCTATGACATAGTGTCATACTTTCTTGTTGCTGAGACACAGTATCCGACACCCACCACTTAAAGGAGGACAGGTTTATTTTGGCCCACAGTGGGTAGAGGTTTCAGTCTCTAGGCTCCAAGGCAGGTGGCAGGGCAGAGGGGCATCGCAGAGGAGAAAGAGCTCAGCCATGGGAAGCAGAGAGGTCAGGAGAGGAGCGGGCAGACAGATCCTTCCAGGCCACACCCCCAGTGACCCCCTGCTCTTAACATGGCAGTGAACTATGAACGCATCGCTGGACTAAACATGTTCCCATGATCCAATCCATCCCCCAAGCCCCACCTGTGAGGCATTAGGGGGCCGTACAGATAGAAACCGTTATAAACTAGAATGCTAAGTACTGCTAACTTCTCTATGTTACATGCATGTGTGCTCCCTAACTGGATGAGCCTTCTGAAGTGCAGAGCCTGAGAAGAACACCTTGGCGTGCAGCTCTTCCCTCCCTCCCAGAGCTGACACTGTTCAGACGACAGGCATTTTTAGGTTGTGTTCCTAATTGCGTCTAGATAATGAGATCTGTCTAAACTCAGAGCCTTCCGGAATGAGTCAGTCCGCAAGCAAGAGCTTTCCACTGGAAAGGGCTCTGATGCTGGAAAACTAGACTTATACCTTATGTTTCTTACACTATCGTGCTGGCTGGATTTGTTTTGCTCTTGTTACCTTTATTTTATATTTTCCTTGTAAAACTTGGTCATGATGGTTTGGTTCCATTTCCCAGGTGTGTGACTTCTCACAGACCCCTGCACAGTGTTTTAAGGTGATAGCCAATTCCCTACAAGACAGACAGGATATTGACACTTACTCCCAAGATCTGGAAAAAATTTCAGTAGTGCTAAGACTTGTTAGTCCTACTCTAAGTCTGGTGTAACTGACCTTTAGGGTGTTGGATAACCGAGGCCTAGACACCAAAATTAAGGAAGATCTAGGGCTATAGGGACAGCTAGTACTTTGGTCCTTGATCCTCAGGGTCACCCAGGACCCAGGACTTAAGGGGATTCTTCTGAGAGAGATCCAAGGTGGCTGCTGTAAGTCACTCAACTGCCGAAGCAGGGGATTATTGGGCCCCAGAGGAAAAGAGCTGACCACGGGCATCATGCTCAAAGGAGGGTGACCCATGAGGGGACTGTCCTGCTTCCAAGGGAAGCCATGTGGACAGGCAAGGTGGGGAGCTGCCGGGCAGATGACACAACCGGTAAACATCTGCAGGAGCTAAAAAGGGTCTTCATGTACCCCCAAAGAGCCTTGACCGGCCTTGATAGTAAAAAGGAAGTTAATTTGATTCCTAGTCGGTCTTGCGCATCCAACAGGATGTATAATTAGAGAGAAAAATAGCTTAAGAAGGATAAGGAGGATGAAGTCTCTCTGGGGAATGACACCCTCATGGCATAGTCAGGGGCCACAAGGAGGAGCCCTGCCTGCTGCTCACGGGAAGCATGACCTGCACTTTCTTCCGGGACTCCAGGGATGTAAAAGCCACCTCCTCTGCCCCAGACTCTTTCCTCGGGCCCCAGGTGCCCGCAGGTAACTAAAAGCCCGCGTCCTGTGCCCTTTGTTACCGTCAGTCCCGTCCGCTCCCGTCTCAGCCTCACAGGACGAGTTGGTCATTTAGGAGGCGACTGTCTAGGGGCTGGGCAGGTGGCTTTGCCCTGAGCACACACGATCCTGACCCCTTCGGAACCGAGGACACTGGGGGAGAAGCCTCCAGCCTCCGTCTCGAACCTGAGACCGCCTGGATTCCAGGGAAGGCGGAGCCCGCATGGCCCAGACTGCACAGGCAGAGGCGATCTTCCCTGGGAAGGAAGCGCTGCTCAGCAGGGGACAGTGCAGTGCTCTGAGGTAATGGTCCTCGGACCCCAGCCAAGCGGCCTTCCCTGAAAGCTGGCCCTGGCTTTGCGGGTGACGGGTCTGCACACCCTCAGCCCTGTCTGCCAGCCTTCAGGGTTCCAGTTAAAGCTTTATTCCTGTTTAAAAAGCAGAGGTGGGGGGGGGCAAGGATGGTGGTTTCTGGTGGACTTCTCACCTCGCATATGCAAAGACTTGAATTCAACCCCAGTATCACACACACAAAAAAAAACAAAAACAAACAAAAAAAACCAAACTCCTTTCCTTATCAGTTTTGTACAAGGTAAACAGGAATAACTATAATAGAAAACCAATAATCTACAACTCAGGGTGAGCAGAAAATAAGTTAGGAAATTTTATCTGGTGGACAGGCACATAATTCCTGCCTGCTCGAACAGATGTAACTGTTGGAAGACATTGCCTGGTATCCAGGCTGGCTATCTTGTTCTAAGACTCAGTTTTTGAACTCTCTGTAGACAATTTACTACCAAAATGTTTTGGGGCCAGTTTTTTTTCCTTTTTATTGAGTTTATTGGTACAATCTAGGTCTACAATACAGTTACATTCATCATTGGGATCCTGTACCTTTACATGACAGGTCTTGATTCTCATTTTTTCCCCTTGTCCCTGCCCTCCCTTCACCCCCTCCTCCCCTCCCCATTTACAAACACTTTATTTCCATTTTTTCAGTTTCATATTTTTTTCCTCTCCCTTCTTACCTTTCCCC
>NW_022900945.1:3525488-3546403 GCF_012274545.1 Fukomys damarensis
CTTATCTTATTTTTTTTTATTTAGAGAATACTTTATTAGTTTCTGTAATCAAACCCACATAAATATGACCTTACATAGTTAAACAGTGTGTTACCCCTGTACAAATGGAAAAAAAATTAAGATTAAAATTTAAAAAATTAACATTTCTAGACCAATATGGCTGTCAATTTCTGTACAATGCCAACTCAACACAGTAAATAGGGATAACTTTTTCCAAAGTTGACAGCACAGTTAGTTTCCAAAAATTCAAATTATATATATGTATGTATATATATATTTATATTTATATAAAAAGACCAATAATAGCAGTATGTTATGCATCAATAACAGCAACAACTTTTCCAGGTTCTGCAGTCATCTGAACAAAATTATAGACATTCAGCACATTCCATTAAAGAAACAGAAACAAAAAAACAAAGAAAAGAATAATATCCAGAAAGCAGCAAAGTTCTGTTGTTGTTGTGGTACCTGGTACCATTTTTTTAAATTAGCATCTTAATCATTATCTGGAAAGAGAACATTCTAGAGCAATATCATTAAAAATAGCTCTGATAAAGCACAGTCACTACTATGTATCATAAAGCAGGTACAAGATATTTTACATTCACAGAGGTATGATACAGTACTGTCCTACATCAATAATACTAGAATCAGTTTTGGTTTGAAATTTGCTTTGTCTGCAAATAAGATTGCTACCCCTGCTTTTTTCTGGGCTCCTGTCACATGGAATATTGTTTTCCATCCTTTCACTTTCAGTCTTTGGGTTTCTTTTTGCACTAGGTGTGTTTCTTTTTCTTTTCTTTTCTTTTTTTTTTTTTTGTACCAGGGATTGAACTCAGGTCCTTGCACTTGCAAGGCAGGCCACCAAACCGCTGAGCTAAATCCCCGGCCCTGGGTGTGCTTCTTGTATACAACATTGTTGGATTTTGCTTCTTATTCCATTTTGCCAGTCTATTTCTCTTGATTGGTGAGTTGAGGCCATTGATGTTGATGGTTATAACTGATATGTACTGACTTATCATTAACATGTTATTGGCCTTTTGTTGACTCTTTTTACTTTTTCACCTTCTCCTTTTAATTTCTTGCCTTGCCTATTTGATTTGCTCCATTGGGCCTCATGGTGTTGTTGCCTTCATTGTCTTTTTCTAGGATCTTGTTTAGAATTGCTTGTAGTGCTGGTTTGGTATTCATGTAGTTTCTCAGGTGTTCTTTGTTGTGGAAGTGTCTTATTTCCCCCTCCATTTTGAAAGAGAGTTTTGCTGGATACATCAGTCTAGGTTGGAGGTTGTTCTCTTTTACTACTTGAAATATCTCACTCCAGGCTCTCCTTTCCCTAAGGGTTTGTGCTGAAAAGTCTGCTGTGATTCTAATGGGCTTTCCTTTGCATGTGATTTGTTTCTTTTCTCTTACTGCTTGTAGTATTTTGTTCTTCTGTTGGGTTTTTGGGATCATGATTATTATATGTGTAGGTGTAGATTTTTTTGGTTGTGGCTAGTTGGGGTCCAATATGCCTCAGTTATCTGAATGTCAAATTCTTCCCCTCTGTTTGGGAAGTTTTCTGTCATTAATTCTGCAAACAGATTTTTAAGTCATTTGTATTTTCTCCTGCTACTTCATGGATTCCTATCAGTCTTATGTTATTCTTCTTTGCATCACCTAGGAGTTGTTGGATCGATTTCTCATGATCTCTTACTGTTTTTAAGAGACCTCTCTTTTCATGGTCACTGACTGCAATCTTATCTTCTATATCTGAGAGCCTATCTTCGCATTCTTTTATTCTGCTGTGTAAACTTTCAGTGGAGTGTTTAATCCCCTGTATATCTGTTTGAATCTGTTTTATAGATTCCATTTCTATCCTATGTTGGGTGTTTATTGTTTCCATTTCTTTCTTATGCTGCTTCATGGCTTCTATCGTGGTCCTGAGCTCATCTATTTTTTTTATCCGTTTCTGCTCTAGAGTCTCGAATCACAACTTTGATTTTGCTTACCATCTACATGGTTATCTGGGAAATTATTTCTGTTATGAATTTTTCTAGAGCCTGATTGATCTGTTTTCTTCCTTCCTATGTTTTGAGTTCAGGGTGTCCTGGTTGTTCACTATCGGCCTTTTCATCCTCATTTGCCCTACAGTTTGTCATTGGTGAACTGGAAGTCTGTCTTTGTGTCTTGCTTAAGTGTTTTCTCATTTTTATTTTTGTTGTCAGGCTGTCCTTGGTTTAATCTCTGGGTTATCACCCAAATCTTCCTGATATAGTTGCGCCCTATTTTCTGGGTCTCTAACGACCCACAGACATTCTCATCTTC
This sequence comes from Fukomys damarensis, assembly GCF_012274545.1. Lineage (NCBI taxonomy): Eukaryota > Metazoa > Chordata > Mammalia > Rodentia > Bathyergidae > Fukomys > Fukomys damarensis. The sequence goes on from NW_022900945.1 coordinate 3,527,793, forward strand.
ATAACATCAGAGAAAACAGCTCATCAAATCAAGGGCAATGCTTTACCCCAACTGATACAATCAGCAACACATTAAGATCAAGCACAACTTGGAAACTGACCACCTGTGGTAGTCACTAGTCTATCACCCTTAAATCATTTGAATTAAATTGAAATCAAAAAGCCGTCCAGAACATGTCTGCAGTGAACAAACTTTTCATTATAGTATATTTACCATTTAATGGCTCAGACAGAGCGAGGATGCAAGATCCGTGCTCTCAGTTAGCTGATGGCTGAACCCCATGATGCAGACTGACCTCAGGCTGCAAGGCCCAGATTGAGTTCCCTAACTTTCTGAACAGTTGAACTCCACACCATTCTACTACAGGTTTCCTATGCCCTTTCTTTAAAGATGTTCAAAGTTGGGAACTCAGAAAAATACCCTTTACGACAACCTCTGCCTCTGCAGAGTGAGTCCAAAGACTGGCACAAGTAGGAGGTCTGAAAGTGTGTGTGTGTGTGGGTGGGTGTTAGGGGAGTTATGGGGGTTCAGGGGCGCCCGAGCAACTACCTTCCTGGCGCTGGAGCGATGGCGGCTCGGGGCGGGAGAAGGTGTGGCTCTCCTTCCCGTGGTGGATCGGGGCCCAGGCCTGGGGGCCAGTTTTTATATCGTTCAGACTAATGGATTAAGTGAAACTCTTGACATATATTTGTTTCATATTGTAAAACTCTGTTTTTAAGTAGTTCGGTAATTATTTTTAACAGTCCTGCAGGTCTTCCACTGACGTGGCCAATCAACTCCCCTAACAGAGATAAGTCTGTTCTGTCACCAGAGCTGGCAGCAGCTTTTATTGGCCCCTTGAGTAAATTCCAAGCAATAGGAGAACTTTGGGCTTTGCGGGTTCTGTCATTTCTTGCCTTCCAGTTTCATTTGGGCCCTGGTTCTCTTATGGCTGGAATATCACCGGCTGTGGCAGGTGAAGCAGGATTGGGCTTTCTGGTCACACTGGTGCCGGCAGTGAAAGGCTGGTGGGGACCCACTCCCTGCTGGGTGAATGATCACAGATTCTGGCGTGCACTCCCTAAGATTTCATGCCCACGAGGGAGAAGTGTAGTAGCTGGAGGTCTAGATCAGGGTCCAGATCTGGGTGTATCATCATGCTGACTACTTTCATCAGTGACTAAGTTGTAAAATCAACCAACATTGTGGTGTGTCTGTGTCGGAAGAAGGCTCCACCCATCACTGAGGCAGTGTGGAGTATTTCCTAACTCCAGAAATTGTGATACACTTGATTATTGTGGTTTTTCAATTACCAGGGCTTTGCTCTGATTGGTTCCATGAGATAAATGTCATTATAAAACAGAATATTTACTGAATTCAGAAAAGTAAAGAAACCAGACTTCTAATTAAAGTGTCCTATACTTATTTTTTTTTTTTTTTTTGCTACCAGGGATTGAGCTCAGGACCTTGTGCTTGCAAATAAGGCACAGTGCCTGAGCTAAACACCTACCCCTTTGTCCTAGACTTGTAAGGGAACAAATCCTTACATAAGGTACTACCTCAAAACCATTTTGTGTAAGACTCTAAGTGTCCATAATTAGCATAAGTAGATGAACAAATTAGACTGATTTAATAATGTTTGCTTTAAAAATCAATGATAAACTGTCTTCGAATTATTTGCTACTCAGTGTTAAGTAAGGATATAAAACTTACATTTGTCTCCTCATGAAAAATGGTAAAGGTAAACTTCTTGGCCCTTCTCATATTGGTTTCCTGAACAAATAGATTAACATCACTCCCACATATTATTTATGATTATGAATAATGCAAAATTGTGTTCTTCTGAATTAACTCATGATTCTGAATTAAACCATGATACATTTCTGCAGCAGAAATTGTTTTATAGTGTGTCCCTTTAAATATCATTTTCATAGTCCTTAGATGATTTATGCACTTTACTAATGTAAAATTGAGTTATTTTTTAGTAATTTTTAAATAGCTGGCCGTCTCTTTGATAAAATAAGAAACTGGTGTTGGAGTTTCACCTTGCATGAGCTCTACTGAAATAGCAGAAATTCCACCCCTCACCACAGCAAGCTGTTTTTGGTCGACTTTGTCATGTATTTAGTAGGAAGATGGACTACTGAAGCACAATTACTAAGCATAATTTTAAGTTCACGATGTGCTTCTCATTCTACTATGCTCTGTAGAGCCAGTGTGTCTCTAGGTTTACATGGACAAGTCCACTTTGTGCATTACTAAACAAGAAAGGGATGAGAAGGGCAGTGTGTGGTTGGAAAATGTTGAATAATGAGTGCTCAACACTTATCTGTAGTTTAGCTCATCTGTCAAAGGCATTGTGCATGACAGGCCATTGTCAAAATTCTACCTTAGTCTCTTAGTAAAACAGAAGTTATTTCATTAAAAGTTGTAATCAACATGGGTCATTGAAAGCATCTTAGGAGAACTATAACTGAGTATTTCATTCAGTTTTTACTTAAAAGAGAGGGAGAGAGAGAGAGAGAGAGAGAGAGAGAGTCCTTTTGTCATAAGGTAGTGGGTCACCGTCTTCCAGAAAGAATGAGAACACGGAAGGACACTACACTCAGGGCGCCTCATCGGCTTGAGTTGGTGGGAAAAGTCTGCAGAGCACCTAGGCAGTGTGTTACTGGAGGCAAAGTTCCTGTTGCTTTTATGGGCACATCCACAAAATGAGTTTAAGAAATAAAGGGAACTTATGAAACCTTTATGGCCAAATATATTAATACAAAAAAGTAGACTTTGGCCATCTCTTTGATAAAATAAGAAACTGTGTTGGAATTTCACCTTCCATGAGATCTACCAAAACAGAGATTCCACCCCTCACCACAGCAAGCTGTTTTTGGTTGACTTTGTCATGTATATTTTTGCTTTTAGGACCAAAATTTCTTCACATGTAATAGAGTTTTCATACTGTTTTTATGTCTCCTTGAACATATTTTATGATTTAAGTGTTATTTCTCAGGGATCCACAATCCAACATTAATCCAAATATAATATACTTTTTATGTTTGTTTTTGGCTTTTTCCTGGATTCTACATTGAGGGGGAAAAGTAGAGAAAATTTTCAGGACACTTTTTCATTGTAAGTTGTCTAAGATTTCCCACAAAATCCCTGTAAATTGTCAGAGGTTTGTTATATCTTATAAAAAGAGCTATGCTAAAATAATTAACTTTAATGCTTTCTGCATTTCTTAACTGGATTAACATCATTATAATAGTAATATGGAAAGAATAGTCAGGTCAGAAGAGGTAGTCTCCCCTAGGTTACCTTTATGTAGGAAATATGCTGTTCATAGTGTTGTATCACACCATGGATACTGCACAAGGAGGCTATGCTTGGGCCTCTTAGGAAACAGGAATCACTGCACAGCGATAGAAAAATTTACTCTCCTTTATTCTGGTGTTTGTACACTCAACTGAAACAACCACTCAAATAGATTTTTTCTTCCTTTTGACATTTGCTCAAAGATCCTGCTGTAAGCGTCAGGGTACACTTTCATCATACAGGCAGACTCTGAGCCTGTAGAGGGTCGTGGTCTTCAAGGTGACATTGCTTGGACAATTTTCAGATTGTTCCAGGTCACTGGTTGGAACATTTGGACTGGAAGTTGATGTACTCATGATGTGAGATCCACATGAGTAATGAGGGGAATTTAATTGGGGTTCATTTATACTATTGTTGATATTAACTTTAATGTTTTGTTTCTTATGCTTATGTGAAGAAGTCCTTTTTCTTTTATCTTCAGCTACTTCATTTAAGCTATCTTCATCTAACCTGCTTGACAGGTTATGTGTTTATAAACTGAAATAAAACACTTTAAAATGGTATTTGAGGACCGGGGACTTATCTTAGTGGTTCTGCTGCTTGTCTTGCAAGCAAGGGCTTGAGTTCCATCCCCAGTACACACACACACACACACAAAAGGTATTTGATTCTTTTTGACACCTCAGAATTCAATAACAGTTCCTTTTATTACATCTTCTTATTTTTTAGACAATATCTATCTATCTATCTATCTATCTGTCTATCTATCTATCTTGCCCTCATTTCTACTAGTTTGTAATTGTCAAATAAATTATGCATCCTGACACATATCAGGAATGCCATACGTGACTATAAGTATCATGGAATCAGGTATTACAAGTCCACTGGGAAGGAACAAGAATGGATTTTTATATGAGAAAACAATGAGTATCTAGCTCTCCTAAGAAAAATGGTCCAGTATATGACAATGGGTAATAAAGACAGATATTCCTTGGCAGGGAAGGGAGGCTTCAAAAAGGAATACATTTAATCAGGTTAATAGGCATTCTAGGTAAAATGCGGTGCAGAAAGTCTTGATTTCTTAGACTTTGGCTAAAAGGGCAAAAAAAAAAAAAATTGAAAACGTTTAGTTCAAATTTCTTATGAAAGTTCCTGGACAGAAACACATTAAGAAAATCTATTCTTTTAATAACAAATAAGCAAATGAAAAGTTCTCTTGAATTAGTTGTTGCATAATACTGGGTGGTTCTAATTTGTAGAGTAAACTCAAAGAGGTCTAAATAATCATTAGCATTCTTATTTCACTTACATAAATAGACCAAACTTAATGAGACCAGCTATTTTTGTGATCATGAATGTTATTTGGAAATAATCTCAAATGTTGAGACCATCAGTAAAATTATAAAAAAATGTAGAAATTGACAAAAGAGATTATTGGGCATACTTTCAGTGTAGTATTGACCTTGACTTTCTCTTGACCAGTATTTTACAACTTGGCAAGAATAGAGATTAATTTATAGATTTTTTTGTCCAATTCTCTTACTAAATAAATAAAGGAGCAGCCATCTATAAAAGGAACAAGAATACCAGGAAAAATAATCAATACAAACTTCTCCAGAATTCTGGAAGGTCTGCAATAACTTAAGGTATGTTTATTCAAGATTCAAGAAAAATGGCTGAATCTTGGTAAGAACAGAACATTTTAACTTGCCCTAATCCTATGTTTCTCTTGCTTTCGCTCCATGGTAGTCTTGAAAATCAATAACCTTGAAACTATACTCACTGGGAAACAGCAGCCTAACTGCCACTGCAGAGTGCAGGATTGGTTCCTAACTCCCCAAAAGTCAAAGCATTAGAGGACTGATACTATTTGACCTCTCTTCTGGAAGTTCTTTTTTATTTTCCTCTCTCTATTTTTTTCCTCTCTCACTTTATTGGTGCATTTTACGTATATAGTACGGTTACATTGATCATTGGGATCTTGTACCTGTACATGACAGGTCTTGGTTCTTGTTTTTCCCCCTTGTCCCTGTCTTCTGGGAGTTCTGAAAATTACCATTCTTAAGATCTGTCTCCCATCCTTACATATGGTCACATGGGGGTTCAGGGTTCTAGTGTATGAACTTGGGGGACATAATTCAGTCTATAGAACATGTGTCCAGTATCCCCAAAAGAGCTGGGTGTTCTTACATTAGAATCAAGAAAAGTAGACTTTAATACAAAAATTGTTACAAGGAAAATCTAAGGGAATTTTTATAATGATAAAAGCATCTATTCATCAGTAAATATACAAACGTAAATACATATGCACCTAACAACGGTGCCCCCAAAAACATGAAACAAAAAGGGACAGAACTGAAGGGAGAACTGAACAATCCATTAATAACGGAGAACTTAGTACCTCTCTTTCAAAAATGATTAAAACAATTAGGCAGAAAATTAAAAAGAAAACATCATGCTGAACTCCATAAATCTGCTAGACCTAACGGATGTCTATAGAAAACTCCACCAACAACAAGAGAATACACATTTTCACAGGGGCATGTGAAACTTCCTTCAGCATAGACTGTAGGTTAGATCATAAAACAAACCTTAGTAAATCTGGAAAGGTTTAAATCCTACGTGGTTTATTTACTGACCATGATTATATTTATTATCCATCTGGGGTGAAATTAAAAATTATTACAAAGAAAATTTGGAGACTTTCAAATATGGAGAAATTAACACATCCCTGATTAACTTAGATGGCTAAGGAAGAAATCACAAAAATAAATTTAAAATTAAAGGACCTAAATGAAAAAGACCCACAAAATCTATGAGATAAATCTAATGTGGTACCTAAAAGGATATTTATAGCTATGAACATCTATATTAACGGGGGGGGAGAGAGAGAGAGAGAGAGAGAGAATATATTCCAAAATGTTTACCCCTGTGATGGAAAGTTGGAAGATATAGCAGCAGTCAAAGGTCTGGAAATCCACTGCAGAGTACAGAACCCACACAGTGCAAATCTGTGTGAGAAGGGAGGAGCTGGGCATGGTGGGCACACCTGTAATCCCAGCAGGAGGATCCTCATGAGTGCATGACCAGCTTGAACTGCGTTGAAAGGCTGAAGAGTCTGAGCTGGAAGCCTGAGGGGACTGGGGAACCAACACCCACAGGCAAAGACAAGGGTGAGATCTCCTGATAGAAAGGAAACCCTTCCTCCTTCTTTCTCTTTATATTCTGTCCACGCTATTTGTTGGTGCCAGTCATGTCTGGGTAAGCCTTCCCGCCTAATTTGCTGGCTGATATGTCCGTAGATCACTTTTGTTAGTATGGCCACTTTGACAATAGTAATCCTACCAATCCATGAATATGAGAAATATTTCTATCTTCTAAATGCTACTTTTTAGTGTCCTCTTCAGTTTCTTTTTTCAGTGTTTTGAAATTTTTATTGTTGAGGTCTTTTACCTCCTTAGTTGGATTGAACTCTAAGTATATTTTCAGAAGCTATTGTGAATACAATTGTTTTCAGTTTTCCTTTCTCACCTAGTTCATTATTGTTGTGTTGTTGTATTTTATATTCTGCTGTTTTGCTAAATTTGTTTGTCAGCTTTGGTGTCATCCATGTGTTGCTGGTTTTATAGACTTAAAAAATGCAAGAGTTGTGAGGTCAGGGAGGTTTCCATCCAGGGAGTGTTCTCAGCGAAGCTGTGAGAGTTAAGCTGAAAGTGCAATGGAGATCTCAGGAATCTGGGGAAACCAGGAATATGGAATGTCTGCTGGCTGAGAAAAACCACAGGAAGTGAACAAAGCCATCCCAGAGAGGCCATGAGGGCTTCAATCAGCATTGCTATAGGGGTGTGGCCACCAAACCATTTGAAAATCATATCCTGTCACAATTTGCCCCACAACGTACAGCTATAAGATTTAGCATTTGCTTTACTGGGGTTTGGCTTTGTTTTGGCCCTATGTCTTTCTATCTCTTTATTTCTTCCTTTTGGAGTGGGGATGTTTACCTTATGCCATTGTATTTTGACAATGTTTGACTTTTGATTTTTATAGGGCCTCATATGTAAGAGTTTGCCTTGAGTCTTAGAGGAGACTTCAGGCTTAGACTTTTTGGCATTGCTGGCACTGTTATGACTTTGGCAACTCTTAGAGATAGACTAAATGCAGTTTGTATAAAAAAATGCAAGTGAGTCGTTTGGGACATAGGGGTGGAACTTTATGATCTGTGTTTAGGTCCACCTCCCAGACCTCTCGTATCATAGACAGGACTGTTTGAAGGTGTTTAAATCGTTGGGGAGCTATGTTCATCTGTGAATTGATCCACTGATGAACTCCTGACTGAATGTACTAATAGGAGGTGTGCCTGGTCAGAAGATTCAGGTCACTGGGAACATGACCTGAAGGGTATAAATCTCTCCCTGGCTTTTCCTTTTCCTTTTTGCTTTCTGGCTACCAAGACTTGAGATGCTTTCTTCCATGCTAGATCTTTCCTCCATGCTATTTCTGCATTGGAGCCAGCCAACCATGGACTGAAACTATAATGTTTCATGAGATGCTGAGAAGAATGTGTATTTTGTAGCTGCTGGATGGAGTATTCTGTACACATATGTTAAGTCTATTTAATTTTGATGCAGTTTAACTCTATTTTTTGTTCAATTTTTGTATAGATGATCTATTGAAGTCATCCACTATTATTGTATCTTAATCCATATATCTCTTTATGCTGACTAGTGTTTTATAAATTTGAGTGTGTCCATATTTGGTGCATATATATTGATAATTGTTCTATGTTCTTGGTGGATTGTTGCCTTTTCCAATATGTAGTGGTCCTCTTTGTATCAGATGATTAGCTTGGCCTTGAAATCTGCTTTGTTATACATGAGTACAGCTTCTCTTGCTTGATTTCTGGTTCCATTCTCATGGAATATTATTTTCCATTTTTTCATTTTCGATCTATATATGTCTTTGTTAGTGAGGTGTGTCTCTTGTAGGCAACAATGAGTTGACTTTTCTTTTCTTATCTGATCTGACAGTCTGGTTTTTTTTTAATTGGAGAATTAAAACTCTACATTCAGAGTTATAGAAAAATATGTACCAATTTCTATCATTTTGTTGTTTTTTAAATGTCTAATTTTCCCCCTAATATCTACTCTTTCTTTTGTGTGTGTGGAATTCATTTAAGTAAGCTAGCTAATGGTAATGAATTTCTAAATTTATGTTTACCTTGGAAGGTTTTTATCCCTCTTTCAATTTCATAGGTTGTTTTTTCTGGATACAGTAATCTAGGTAGTAGTTATTTTCTTTTAGGTCTTGAGATATATTGTTCTATGTCTTCCTAACCTTTAAGATTTCTGTAGAGAATCCTTAGTTGTTCTGATGAGTTTGCCTCTACAGGTAACTTGCTGTTTCTCTTTTGCAGCTTTCAATATCTTTCCTTATTCTGTAATCTTGATATTTTAACTGTAACATGAGATAGAAATATTCTTTTTTGATCATGCCTATTTGAGATTTAAATGTCTCCTGTACCTGGATGCCTGTACCTTTTCCAACATTTAAGAAGTTTTCTGTTATTATTTCAGTAAGCAGATTTCTGTGCCATTAGCCTAAACTTTGGTTCCCTCTCCTAAATTAAAAACTCATAAGTTTATTTTTTTTAGCCCAGAGTTCTTGGATGTTTTGTTCACAATATCTTGGTTTTTATTTATTAGTGTCTGCAATTCTTCAACCTTATCCTCAAGCCTTGAAATTCTGACTTCTGCTTAATTCTGCCTATTGGCAAGGCCTCCCACTTTTTTAAAATTTAATTTATTACACTTTTAATTTCCAGAATTTATATTTAGCTTTTTTTTCAGTCTTTACCTGTCACCTTTACTGTCTTCCTTAATTAATTCTATTGTTTATTGTATCCTCTTTGAAGTAATCAATCACATTATAAATCAGTCCTTGGGATTTGCTAGCATTTTATCCACTTATGCTTACATTAAGTTTTTGGCAAGTTAAGGACATTTGGACGAATAAATTTTGCCTTGTTTTTTCACACTTCTTGTGTTACCATATTGACATTTGTACATTTGTTGGGGTGGATATCTCTTCCATTTTTATTTGAGGGTCTCATTAGTGTTCAGCATTCCATTAAGCATGGAGCAAAGGCTTTTAAAAATAGTATTAGATATTAAATAATCTCTGGCATCACTCAGAGAGAAAAAAACAAACTGAATTAACATTGATGACACAAAGATAAACCAGCTATTAACACGCAGTAAAAATCAATAAAAAGCAAGAACCATGCCACCATTAATAATAGAAAAGAAATGTGCAATATTAATGTAGCGTAACTAAAAGGCTAAAATTATTAATAATTAAAAGTAATAAAATGGGAGGGATGGGAAAAGGGAAAAATAGAAGATGCAAAATTTGAAAAAGAAAGAAAATGAAGGAATGAAGAGGAATCTTATGATTTCTCAAGTCAAGATGAGAAGAGGAGAGGAAAATGAGGTTAAAATACAATTAAAGAATAAAATTCCTTTATTACTCTTCTTCTTCTCTATGTTTTTTTGTTTCTCTGTGATTTTTAAATCTTCCTTGAAGCTTTTTCTTGATTCCCAGGGATCTCTCTGTCATCACTAAGTAGTTCTTTTCCAGGTGTCTCGATTCCAGGCCCTGTAGAGGCTGTGATCTGCTCCCAGTTTTGACTCCACCGTCGTGATTCTTCCATTTACGACATTTCAAAGTGTCATCACCATCATGTCTTGGCAGTGTCCTTCTGCTTATCCTGTCCTTGCTCCAAAACTGAGGCTTCCTCCACTGGTGCACAGTCCACACCTATCCTTCTCTCCTCCATAATATCGATCCTACAAGTTCCTCCCTATGGCAGCATCAATTTTTCCAGGTTTTTGGGTTGTTCCCACACAGCACAAAAATGTTCTCAGTTCTCCCTTCTTTAAAAACAATTGTCCCTTCAGCTGCTGCTTCATTCTTTGATTCCGAGATACAAAACAAAACAAAACAAAAACCTTCAGAAGACTGGCCTAAAATCCTTCTACCTGGTACTTATATGTGTCCCCTACCATTCTTTCTTGAATATACTTGATTTAAGCTTCTCTTCCCATCCCTTTGACTCCTGTCCATGTCACCATTGATCTCTACCTAGGCAGAAACAACGTTCAGGCCGTAGTATTCCTATTATTTGAACAGAATTTGGTAAATTTTCTCTTTCAACACATTATTCCCTTGCTTTAGGACTATCATTTTCTTTCGTAGCTCTCCCTGTGATTTTTGCTCTCCATTTCTGGGTTCTTCTACTCTCCATGGCCTCTCAGTATCTGTGTAATCCAGGTCACACTTCTTCTAAATTCATTGAATAGATGAACCTGTCTAGGCATGTGACTTTATACACCAGCTTCATATTGATAAATTCCTAAATTATAGGACAGCATTCAGTGGAATGGTTATGTGTTAGTGTGTGTGGAGCTTCATAGGTCTAATGTTTCTGGCTGGTGGAAGCTACTCCAGTATTTCTTGTTGTGGGCTATCACGTAGTCCTAGAAAACCAGGGTGCAAGGACCAGAAAGATGGACTAGACTTTTCCATGTCCTAGTTCACAGCTGAAGCTGGACTTCTGCATCTTAACTCTGGATTAACTCTTGGACCTTTGTACCTTAGGCTGGTGTAGTCAAATCATTCCTCCAGAAAAACAAACAGAACCCAGATTTTTGCCAAGTCCCTTGGCACAGTCTATTTTAGACTGTGAAGAAACAAAGTCTGACCTTCATAATCATTGAAAGTTGTGATGCTTAGCTCACTCCAAACTCTAAGCAGCATTATTCATAGCCTACAGGGGTTTTCTGTAAGTTTGATGAATGTTGATTGTATGAGGGAGCATGGAGCAAAGGCTTTTAAAAATAATATTAGATATTACATAAAGTTTTATTTTTTAAGGCTTCTTTTTCCATGTGCCTTCAGAAATGAGGATGTTTTCTGTTCTTCCCTACCTACAGAGTTAATGGGATAATGTGTAAATAAGCTCTTTAAGAACTAAATATGCTCCATTAAAACTCATATGTTTTATTCACTTTGGCATTTTTATGCTTAGTGGTGCTTGTGATAAAGCTGGAACTACCCCAAATAATTTGGTAAATACATTGCTATAACTTCTCAGGAAAATATAAGTTTTCAGAAAATATCAGACCATTGGTTAATAAATTATGTTCATAGCTCTCCAGTTCTTAGATAGTGACTTATTGATATGTAGAAGGCAGGAAGAGTTGATTGGTTTCATGTGGCCAAGCAAACTGATTCTGTTCACTAGTCAGAAAAAATAAATGAATGACTTCAATTCATGCCAAGAACTCTATATACATTTTCTCATCTAATCTTCCCACGGCACTCTGGAGTGCATATTGTTGTATATATTATAAGTTATCACATATTGCAGACATTCAAGGCTATCCTAAATCCTGGCAAACTCTTCTGCTAGGAGATCAGTGGAATCCTAGTACGTTTAAAGAAAACTCTCAGCTTTAGTAATACCGCCATTCTTTGAGGATTTCTTTGGTAGTGGGGATCAAACTCGGAACCTTGAGCTTGCTTGCGAGGCAGGAAGCAAAACCACTGAGCTAAATCCCTGGCCCCCTTCTAGGGTTTCTTGTAGATGCAGTTAGTAGAGTTTCAAACATTACATGTCGTACTCCGTATCTTACTTTAGCAAACCAGAGGGAACTAAAGTTTATTTAAGAGGTAGTCTACAGGGAAATATGAAGATTTTGCTGTGAAGCCACACGTTCCTTCAAAGTAGGTCACTGTGGGTTTATGCTTGCTCTCCTGAAGGATGGTCACAGAGATGCAACGGAGAGTTGGTCAGCAGTTTCCCAGGACATACTAACCCTGTTGATCCAGTAGTAACGGTGACTCTTACATTGAATATTTTGCTAGTGGTTTTTCATGAGCTGGCATAATTCTGAGGTTGACATTAACTGAGTTTGAAGGTCTCTCTGTTAGCACTTAAGACTGAGGTTGAACAACAGAGAGTTGAACTTGGAGATGCTACAAGTTGATAAATGACTTAGCGCAACTTCACACTTGGATGTCAGTCAGTCTTGGCCTAAAGTCTAATATGTCCCTCTCAAACAGGGCTACAGATAAACACATCATTTCTTTAGAAGTTGCCATTTCTTTTGACACTTGAATATGTGATTAATGGAAAAGGAAGAGTATGTACCTGAAATAGCCACGTGAATCAAGCCTGCTAACACCATTATAACTTGCATGTGAAAATTAGTTTGACCTTTACACCAAAAGAAATCTCTTGTACCACTATTATTGTTCTGTGGCACATCACAGTTTTCCTCAAGATCAAAGAGCGCATGCCAGATAAAAACACGCAATTCACACACTACATTTAATGACTTTTAAATTTATTTTAACACTGACCCAGACAATGATAACCACGGTCTTCAAATCAAACAATTCAAAATCACTGAATTCAAAATTCACTGAAGCTTTTATTACATGTATCCCAGACTCAATCACACTTTAGAGATAAAAGCTGTCATTTGTTCAAGAAACTGTTTAGAGGTTTTTACAACTACTATTCAATTAAGACCAGTACATATTCTTGCTTATATTCCTTTGTTACCCAATGGTAATCAACTGTTTATAAACTTAGGGATTTATCTTAGAAAAATTTCCATACGAATACAACAAAAGTTGTTTAAAAATGAAAGATTCATTTAAAGTTTTCAAATACCTCCTTAATGTGTCTAGAAATAATCCTGTGGTTTCTGCTTTATCAATCTTTCTCAATGATAATTTATGGAACAAATTTACTAGTGCTGACTTATTCTTGAATTCTTGGGTTATGAATTTATAAGTAAGATTTGTTTATAAATTTCTTTTTGTGCAGATCTAGTTATATTTTGCTATTAATGCCATATACTTTATCAAATTGAACTGGAAGTATTCCTTATTTTTTACACTTTTAATACGAATTCTGATATTGTAAGAATAATCCCTTCACTGATGACCTGGTAAAAATTTCCTGGGGAAACCATGCTGGCTTGGTCATTCATTGGAAGAAAATATCGTCAAATTTTCTCAGGTTTTTTAAAATGAATTTTCCTTGGAAAACAGCTTTAGTTATATTTCCCACTAAAAATATCCATTGAAAACCCAGGTTTTCAAATGTATTTTCATACAGTACAGGATGCATTCTTAATGAGGTACAATAGATCTTTGATATTATAATGTTTAATTTCTCTCATTAGGGAGAAGTTGTTAAACTTTGCTCTTGGGGGATCAAAAATGAAAAAAAGAAGTTTGAGAAACATTACAATAGATTAGTCTTTAGGACTATGGTAATATTCTCTGTTTATGTGTTTTAATCCTTTATTTCTTGTTTCTACACATTTCTTTTTTGGTTACTTTATAATTATTTTAGATGTCTTATTTTTCAATTTTTTTTAAAACCTAGCTTTTGGAATTCTGAATTGGCTCCAATCACCTTCCTTTGGTAACTCATTTTTTTTATTCCTCTAAATTATCTACTTCCTTTTTTTCCTGTATAATAGTCATTTTTCTCAATTTTTCAGTTGGTGCTTACTTCATTAAAATAATTGTCATAAAATTCTGATAAGTAGTAACTTCATTTATCATCCATTTGTAGAAATGCTAGTTTTCTTCATAAGAGATAGGTAATAATTTTTTGTTTATAATTTGAAGATGAAAAGATTTACAATTTTCTGATTTTCCATTAACTTTTACACTTATGGAATTGTGATACCAGAATATTGTACACGGTCCTTCATTTTGCATTTTTTCTTTATGGGTTAATCTATGGCCATTTTTCATGTCATATTTGTTCTCATAAATAATATATAGTCTCTTCTTTTGAGGCACAGGGTCTGATACATCCAGATTTATACTACAGGATGGGTAAAATTTCCCAATTTTGATCAGTTTCTTCTTTGGTTTTCTACCTCTTGTAATACCTCTTATGCATTTGGTTTATAAAAACTTGTGAGTCACCTCTTCACTGTATTTTTTATCTTTTTGCATTATTCATCTTTTTTTTGTCTCACACATTGCTTATTGGTGCTGATTCAAAACTGTGTGATATTAAGGTCATAGCCTCTGCTTCACTGCTGTACTTCACATATGTGGGGGATGGAGCATCATTATCTGAGCAAATCTTGATCTTCCCTTTATTTTCAACCATTTGAATTTTGCTTTTAATGCACTTTGGAGGTCTTTTTAAAGACTCAGCATCTTAAAATATTTGTTAGTTGAGAAGCATTTGTCTCAATTCTTACTTATGGGGTGTATGTGTGTGTACATAAATGTGTATTTAGGGGGTTGTTCATGAAGGGGTAGCTTTGCTTTCTAATGGCTACTTCTACAATTGTATCTTTGTATAGTTCTCCAAATCCTCTACTGTTGTAGATATAACTATTCATCATCAACATTGGGTATCAGCCCTCTTTTCCCTACGCTGCATTTTATCCACTCTCATATTTTGTTAAAAGTTGCATTTCATTGTGTTTATATTTGCATGGTTATACATGTGTGCTCTACAATTTATGTCAGCTTCAACTGTCATTTTGAACCTCAACCCTTCTAGATGAGTCAGTGAACTCAGTCCAGTCACCACCACCTTCTGCTTTTGCTGATTATGTGACTCATGTCATTACTATATTCTCCAGGCCTTTACCATTCATTTTTTACTGTCTTCATTTCACAGTAGAAATATATTCACTATTCACCACATCTTCCTGACATTTTTCCTAGATTTGTTCCTTTTCACTTATTCTTTGACTTCTAATGTTTCAAAATTATGACCTTTGTATGTGATGAACAATTTGACTAGACAGCAGTCTTTCAATTACATTCGAGTGTAGTTTTGTCCCATTGCCATTAGAGTTTGAATGTTGTTCTGAAGAAGCCATTGCCATTAGAGTTTGAATGTTGTTCTGAAGAAGACTGAGGTAGCTTGATTTTTTATTTATCTTTTCTTCTAGGAACATTTTCTTTTCACTTAAAGACTTCCTTTTATATTTAATAAAATTGGTATAGTACAAGTAAAGTGAATCTGAATTGAATTTTGAAAAACAAAATTCAATAATTCATTTGTATATATCTCATTTCAACCTTCATGAATAGTGTTTATTTTTACCATGTAAATTCAAGGTTTTTTCAATATCAGTAAAGTTCTTTTTATAATTTAGCTATAAATATTTGTTCTCTTCCACAGAGGGGGTCCCCCTTTTCTCACAATTCTGAGTGTGTTGGCTCTGCACTGCATTTCTTTAATCATCATCATTTTCACATAAGTAGTTTAAAAATATCTCTTTATTTTCATTTAATTTTGACCACTCTCCTTATATCTGCCTTTGCCATCTTGTACTTATCCACGATGCTTAGTCTCTTTTTGCATTTTTTCCCCCAAGGCTATCTTTGTTTTTGCGATGGTTTGGGTTTCTATTCTTTCTATTTCATTTTTATCAGCGAATTTTATCTTCATAATCTCTTACCTGAATTTTTCATAATGTGTTTTGTGGTCTTCCTTAACAAACTATATCGCTTCATTAAGCCGGTAGTAAATTTGCTTGGAGTAGCGTAAGGATCAGAACCACAGTCCCTAAAGAACCTGACCTACTGGGTGAACCCGGGCGCCTCCTCTAACTCATTTGCACTTGAACACTTACTTATGCTATCGCATTTTCCTCTTCACAATGAGATCAGTCAGGTAAGTACTAGCTAATTGTTTTCTAAATCTATGAGGGTTACTTGCTACAAAATTCATAGCTAAAATTTTCATTGCCTCTGGCAACACTTTTTTCATCTATTGGTAATTTTGATGCTCCTTTTAGGGATTTTTCTTATAGTGTCTTGGTATCTGTTTTATGCCAGTTTCTGCTTTATTACTCTTCCCTATTAAATGAATTATTTTCTGGTGAAAGTCCTTGGAGAAAGTTTCCGAAATAGAGGCTTCAAGGAAGCCTTTCAAACCCAAAGGCTTTTATTTTCTGTGGCAAATTGTTACATTAATAACCCCCAAAGCCCACGCTTCCCTATATCCTTATTCTCCTCTCATGGCCTCCACATTGGTCTAGTCTTACTTTTATGACTTGTTTTAGCCAGTGGCACATTAGCAACCAGGACACATGCAGAAGACTGAGAGGACATGGCCATTTGGCCTGGCCTTGCTTTTGCTGCTGCGAATGCAACTATCACCCTGTGAAAATGTACAGGTCACTTCTTGGAAAGAGAACCCAGGAATCTTTCTTCTTCTAGGTTCAGGTCCAGGAGTGAGACCCCATGAGGCCCCAGCCCTAAGATAATCCATCTCAGCTGAGCTCATCCTATTTGCAACCTTCCTGAGTGGTAGGCAGATTGGTAGCTTTTTAAACCATCATTTTAGGGATTTATTATGAACAGGAGATTACAGACACTTTTGCTGCTGCCTCAACAGCAGACTGCTTCCGGTAAATCTGGTGTCTCTGAACACTGAAAGTCCTAAGTGACTTGGCTCCAGGACACCTTCTGCCAGTAGTTCTGTGTGCTTCCCAGTTCTTAAAGGCAAAACCGCATCCTCTCCGCACCCTTAGCTAGGCATCTCTTCTGCCTTCCTCCTGCTTCTGAGGCAGGTTGAGAGATGCAGCTATCACATTTCACAGCATATTTTGTGTTCCTGGGAAATGTCTTTGCTGGCACTTTCTGGTATCACCATAGTTAGTTCCTTTGCCTCTTTCTGGGCCCTTTCCATGTAACTTTGGCCCAAACTCAGTGGCTTTTTACACCTTTAAAGCATGCTGGAATTTGTGGGTAAAATCTGTATAAGTTTATGGAAAATAGCATTTAACTCTGCTCCAACCCTTGCCCCCTTTCTTTGTTTGCATGATTTCTAGGAAGAGACAGGAAAGATGTTTAAATAGCTGATATCATGATCTTACTGGAGTCTATTTAATGCTTTCAGCAACAAGAGCCGAGCGGGCATATTTTTCTGAAGATGATGCAATACCCTTAACATCCTCAGCCATCATTAATGTGTTTCAAAGTTCCAGTATTCACAGAGGTGGGGAATACTCTTCTGGTTGGTTCCTTTTCTCAGATTAAATCACAATCTAGATTCCCATCCACACTGCCTTTGGGCAGTGGTCACCTTGAATTTAATAAGTCTAACACGATTAGTTTATGTTGTCACCCTTTACAGAAGAGAGGTGTCAGCACCGAGACTGCCCTGAAGGGTGTTTGTGGCTCCCTGCAAATGTCCACTGTTCAGTACTACTCGTTCGGGTTTTGGGCTCGGTTTCCAGGCAGCGGATGAGGTGAATATGTCCCTGCAAAAAGGCAACCTCTCAGCGCTCTTCACCCTAGCAGCAGGGAGCAGTAGTCTATAAGCCCGTTTCTCAGCAAGAACCTGTTGGTCCTGCAACATGCACTTCAGATGGGATCTAACTCCTGGCCCCGCTCGCATTGGGGAAAGCGGCTTCCACTCACGTCATCGCGTTTCTGCGGTGCGACGCGTTTTGTCCATTTTGGGCTTCCATAGCTGTTTCTCCCACTGGACGCCTTGGGGCCAGCCATGATGCGGGACTGCTCTGGCCTTCTCTGTGCTCCTGACCTTGACTCTGGGAACTGGCTTCGTGCGAAATGGGCGTGGCCTCGCATTCACAGCCCGGAAGTGAGAAGCAGGTGACTCCAACCCACGAAAGCCTTCTCGTCTCAAGGTAGTTAAGTGGTGTCACAGGCAAAGCTACCGGGTCTCTCTTCCTTCCGTGTTCCTTGCCAGTGGCCTTCTTTTCTGTGACTGAAAGGGCTTGGACAGCTGGGGAAGGGAGACCTGCGCGACCCTGTATCTCTTTTGCCCCACACAGACGCCTACACAGGAACAAGCTCGCACACTCATGTGCACACACACGCGCATGCACACACGCACGCACACAGATGTGCCCATGCACTCGCACACGTGCACGCACACGCGCACACGACTGACGCACACACACTTGAACATGCACACGCACGCGCACACACCACACTGTTGTGCACATGCACGCGGACACACGCACACGCACACTCTCGCAGGACCCCTGCCAGCTGGGAGTTTTCACGCTGGATGGTGCCTGTTGCTGAGTCCTTTGCTCCTGAGTTAGGGGACCCACCCCAAGCGTGGCTCGGTGGCCATCTCCTCCAGGCGCTCTTTCCCCTTGGCTCACCAGCACTGTGCTGACCCTCTGGAGTCCTTTGTGCAACAGGAGAGCCGCGGGCTCCCACGCTGCTCGCTGGCTCCTCCACCCCTGCCCACCCTTTTCCCTCCCCTTCGTGCAGCCCGGCGGCGG
>NW_022900945.1:3547309-3554747 GCF_012274545.1 Fukomys damarensis
CAGGCGGTTTCCACCCGCCCGGGCTGCGGAGGTAAGCGCTGCGGGAGCCTGCGGTGTCTTCCTGCTGCGTCGTCCTGCAGCACCCAGCCACGGCGATGCGGGAGCGCGAGGGGCAGGGGCCAAAGGAAGAGAGGGGCCGGGGTCGCCTGGACGGTGCGTGGTCGCCTCTTTTAGTCCATCCGCCTGCGGGCCCGTTCCTGTCGCCTTTCGGTCCCTGCCTCTGCCTCCGCCCTTGCACCTCTGGCGAGTCTCTGGGAAGGACAGGCAGCCGAGGCAGGATGCAGAGGCAAGGGGGTTGCTCCTCGCAGCCGGGGCGGTGGCGGTGGATGCCTGGGGCCCGGGGTTGGACCGCAGGCGGTGGGAGTCTGGACTTCCCGGGAGTTTGCGGTTCGGCTGTCCGGGTGGTTGGGGCGTCAGATGGGGCTCGCGCAAGCCTTGGTGTAAGGAAAGGCAGGAACTTCTCATAAGCTCTGCCTGGTGTTGAGTGAAGGGTCCTGGAGTGCGTTCAGGGACTGGGCCCTTTCTAAGGCGCTGGAGTAGGGTCGGAGATCCCCAAACCCCCACTTTGCTGCTTGCTTTATTTCCTGTCCCCCTTTCCTGTTTTGCTTCCTTCCTTCCTTTCTTTTCCCGCAGACCAACTTCCATGTCCCATACTTGACAAAAAATCGGAACCGTAGTAACCAACAGGTTTAAAGCAAACATGCAGAGGCGCTCAGAGGAGCAGCTCTTAGTTACAGGAATAGCGCCTCGTTCTTCTTCGGCACACACATGACACATGTATGCTTGGAGTAATGTTCAAGCAGGACTTGGAGACTCTCCCCACATGACACCGCATTTATATCACCTGTGCAGAATGCTGCTGTGTAGAAACGCATTCTATGCAGTCTACATCTTAGACCTGTGTGAGATGAAACTGCTCTCCTGCCACAGGCACCTTGTAAATCAGATTTCCAGCAGCTTGGAAGTTCCGAGTTATATGACGAGAATCAAAGGCATATTAAATTAAAGAATGAGAGTGAAAAATAATAAAAGTCCAGGTAGTATTTTTTGTGGATCACAAATTCCCTTTTTACCAAAAGCGGTTGTTATGACAGTAATTTCATTAAAACAAACACAATTTAAGAATTTCAAATGCTTTTATTATGACACGAGGAATAGAGAGGGATCTCAAAATTTTCTGTACATGAATTGACAAAAAGGTTGAAGAGGCCGAAGGTTTCACCTCAGGTAGAAGGGAATTCAGTTCTTACCTTTGCACACCCGAGAGAGATGTCTTCATGTTGGCCATTGTCGTCCATGTATGAGTCCTCAGTCGGTGCTTCAGGCCTTGGCAGGTGACATATTTTGCTGTGTGTTTCTCTTGCGTTTCTTTTTAAAAACACCAGAATGCTATTTTGTTCATTTACAAGCAGGAAATAAAGAGTTCTGTGGACTGGAATTGTTCAGATGGCACGATTGATGTGCAAAGCTCCTGAATCCATGCACCTGCCATCTTTCTGTACTCCTTAGCCAGTTGTGAATAAACACTTTTGCAGTATGCATCCTTCTGTTTTTCTCAGCTGATTTGCTTTTCAGTTTACTTCTAGCTTGGCATATTTTGCAATGATGAATTATCTTAAGCTTCTCTAGAGGGTACTTACTTGGACATGCTTGTTTGCTTTTGTAATAGAGTTGGTTTTGATTTGAGGAGTAAGAAATCAATCATATATGGTTCTGAAATCGGAGTCCTTTGCTCCTCTAGAAACACATATTTAATAACTGGTGCTGTGTGTATGTGTACAAATAAGTATTTATTTGGTGAAGACACTAGACACATACATTATTTTCATTTTGGTTTACAAAATGAAAATTTAAAATCATGGAAGAATAAAAAATCCTAAATTGCTCTTAATATCTTATTTGATGGGTCAGGGACTTAACTCAGTGGTTCTGCTGCCTGCTTTGCAAGCATAAGGTCCCCAGTTCAATCCCAAGTACCAAAAACAAAAAGCAAAAACAAACAAACAAACAAATATCTTATTTGACTTACTTCAGCTAAGGAGCAAGAGGTAGATGAAGAGGTCTTGAGTGAGAATGTATTTGGAGTTGGTATTTGGAGTTGGTATTTGGAGTTGTATTTGGAGTTTTATTGTTATGGCTGAAATTTCACCCATTGCTCTTTCTGAGAAATTCAGGCAGCGTGACTTGGGTAAGGTGTGGGGTGTCCCTGATCACAAGACAGATGGGTCCCTTCTGAGCACTTGTTGCAGCCATCTTACAGCAAACTGATGGGAGCCGTGATGTTCCTGTTCTTCAAGGAAGGGCTTGTTGCCCCAGCTTCTGTGAGTGCTGTCAAAGATGACCATCAATCATTAGACATTCCCGAGACTATCCAGTGACTGACCCATGTCAAGGTCCAGCATGTCAGCATAACTTGGTTACATCTGTAGGATCACCGTAGCTCTGGAGCTCCTCGTGGGATTTGCATTGAGCCCTCTTGTTCATTTTGCCCTTTCCTGCCTCCTCCCTCATCCGTCCTCAGAGGCTCATAGCAAGGAAGTCTGAAGACAAGTCCACGTTGAACTTCTGTCACAGCCGGCTCGCCAGGGAAGCCAGCCCGTCATGATACTCCCTTTCCCACTTGGAGCACAATTGTCTTTTCTTCTATTCTTCCATATTTTATCACTCTTTCCTGGCTCTTATTAGATTTATTCAATTTCTTCAGCCTCTTTTCCGTCTACTGATTTGAATATTATATATCCAATATCTATGCCTAGTGGTTGTTTTTATGTTTTTAATATTCATTTTGACTTAGGTGAAATTAATAAAAATATCCTTTCTACTCTGGAACTAGATAATAAAGCCCTTATGATGTGATGATTCTGATTACTCCTCATATTTCAAAGTTTTGTAGTTATATAGTCCCACCATGTTTTATACCTCAATGTCAACTTTTAGGTAATTGCCTTTCCTTTTGTTTGTTTTTACAGTCATTGTTTACTTAAACTTACCCGTATCTTCTATGCCTTTTGGATTCAAATTCCTTCTTATGGAAATAGTTCTTTGGAGAGCATGTACAAATGATAAAAATCTCCTAATCTTTTTTTTGATTTGCTTATTTATTTGAAACTGTATTTCACCATACCACTTGAATAATGGATCACCTCTGGAAGCAGAATCCTAAAGTGATGATGATTTTATTTTTTTTGCTCCTCACTTTGATGATACTTCTGTTGTTGATAGAGGGTTAGTTCATGGATGCACTTAAGACTATGCTTTATGGCTGGTTTTGTGCAGTTGCACACATGTGGGTTTGTTTTTATTGTTCCTTTGTGGGATTTCCTGTCTCTTTAATCAGATGGCTCCTGACTTTGTTGTTAGAAATTCGCAGGTTAGTCTCACCATGTATTGTCTTGCCTCCATCTGCTCTGTTATTTCCTCAACATTCTTAGATTTATATTGGACTTTCTTTTTTTAATCTCTCGTGTCTATTAGAGCTGTAGTATTTTTTATTAAAATATTTTTATGAGGCAGTTAGGTAATTATTCAGAACCACTTTCCAGACAACAAATTCTGTATTAAGTGGTGCCCCATCTATTGTTAAAGTTGTCCTTTGAGCTGTGACTTATTTCTTCCTTTGTAGAAGAACCACTAGATGCCTTTTCAGACTTTTTCCTCATAGGTTTTCTATCCTTTTTATGGGCTCTGTCCTTCCTTTATGTCCTTAATATTGCACTGTGTTCATTTTTATAAACTTTTCAGATTGTTCTCTTACTTGAAACTCTTCTGGGAGCTTCTCCTCCTGATGGTTGGACTCTCAGGTTCTTTCAGCACTAGGAATTATCTATAAAGTGTGCCATTTCTTCTGTGAGTTGTCATTTGAATTATGAACTGACCTTCAGCTGAGTTTCTGTTTTCACTTTTCCATTTGCTTATTTTCTTTTTCCAGGCTATTTTGTTGTGTTATTCAGACTGGATAAATTCTACTGACCTGTCCTAGAGTTCACTGTGTACCCTTTGTCACCTGTGCTGTTCATTCAATGTGTATTTTATTTTTTGTGACTGTGTATTTCAGCTCTATAATTTCTGTTTGGCTCTTTTATAGTTTATACTTCTTTGCTGAGATTTTCTATGTTTTCATTTGTTTCTAGAAAATTCATATTTGCTTGTGGAAACATTTTCGTTAATGGATAATTTGTAGTTCTTGTCTGATAATTCCAACATCTGCTTCATTTTCCTTCCAGCTGTTGTCAGGTGATGGTCTTCTTTTATCCTTTTATTGTAATCACCTCCCAGACATTTTTGGTATTGTGTTAGGAGGTTCTGGGTCCTATTTAGATTCTGTATGTTTACAGCTAGTTACTCTGTTTAGGTTTATGGCACAGGCATTGGCTTGCTTTGTGGGTAGTTATATTTCCAGAGACTTTAGGGTGGTGTTTTAGTTGGCCTGGTTTATTTGCTGCTTCTGGTGGAAGGAGCCTCTCCAAGTGGAGCCATGGTGCCTGTGGGTAGGTGAAGGATTTTCTTGGATTGCAGGGACAAAGGTCACTCTTGGGCCTGGGGCTTGCTGTGGCAGGATTCCCGTGCCGGCACTTTGAGGCCACTTAGTGTTGTTAACTGGACCCGCCCCCCACCTCCCGTTGGATACAGGGACAGAACAAAGCTACCTGGACATCTCGCACTGTGAATCCAGGTCTGAAGACTGTACCTGGTAAGTGCTGGTTAGGGTGGGTTGGGAGATACCATACTGTGTGATGTTCCTGTGGTGTGGGGGTCATGAAATGACCCCCACCCTGTTTCTACTGTTCTGAGTTCTCCTTTGGAAGGCTCTTGTCTTAGTTCCAGGGTTTATAGTTGTGCTTAGAGGGAAAGCTTGTGGAGAAGAATGTATGCTGCCTTGTTTGTGTAGGAATTATATAGTTTAAAAAAATTCTTGTGTAATTCCTCAGCCACATTATCTATGCATAATATTCAAAATACCAGCCTTGGTTATTTTTTCCTGTAATGGATATTGGTTGTAGAGACATAATACAAATGTCAGTTTAAAAAACTTATTTAAATTAATTATTACTGTAATTAGAGATTGCAATATCAAGTTACATTCTCTTAGAGGAATCTAAGATCAAAATCTATGTCTGATATTTTCTCTATAAAACATTTTTTCCAGGCTGCCATAAAGCATTTGAAAAATATCAGTGCTCTTTATCTGTGTCTATCTCTGTGGAAAATACTAAAAAAAATCCCTTATCAGATGGACATTTTAAACCTTAGAAAAAATAAATAACATTATTTGTGCAAGCAACTTGCTGATCTTTTGAGTGGATAAAGGAAAAGAGACCAAGATCCTCAGTCTTTGGCTGTCCTGGTTATACAACTGTGCTGAGTCACAGAATCAAGGCATTTCCCAGAACTGAAAATGATCTTGGAAATCACGTATTTCAACCTTACTGTTCTCTACCTAAAAAAACCCCAGACTTTGGAAGATCATGAGGAAATCGAAGTGTGTTCAATTTAATAGTGGAAGGGCTTTTTCTTCCTGTGTGGGGAGGCAGCGATTATTTACTCTGAGTTCTTAATATTTCCTAATGTCATGTTTCCTTTGAGTAATTAGAATTCCCTTCTTTTGAAAAGACATGAAACATTTATAGTGAGGTATGATTTCTTAGTATTCTTGTCCTACTAAGAAAAAAAAATTGAATGAGTTGGGCTTATATGATGGTCTTTCTAAACAGAATTGGCATGTTTGAAAATTTGATGAACATATGGACCAATTATCCAGAAAAATGAACATATACTCCCAAATTTGCATTTTTGTTTATGAGCATTTGTGAACTCCCAGGAAAGACCTCCAGATACAGTTTTGTGTTATACTTATTCTGCTTGTGAATGGTCTTTGCTGCTGAAAGTGCTTTACAAATGACAAATTCCATAGCCAGCGTCACCCTCTGTGGCTGTGGGCGGGGCGGTTGCCCTCAGCAGATGGGCGATGGGGTGCTTTCCTGTAGGCTCTAGATGGCCAGTGGGTGAACAGGATGTAGGGGGACCAGCAGGTGTTCAAGCAGTCCCACTGTCCAAAATACAAACAGGCAATTCAACGTACAGTGCCTGCTGTCTCCTTCACATATGTGCGCACGTACACACACATGCACGCACACACACACACACACAGACACACACACGCGCGAGCGTGTGCGCCCGCACATACTGGGAGGCCTGGATGACTCTTCCCTCCATTCCTGCCTCCTTTCCCCTCTCTTACTGTGGCAAGAAGCCACCCCTGTGAGATGAATAGCCCCCTTTCAGTTGGGCTTTGATGGTGTCACATAAAGCTAATTTCTACCACACCAAGGCATCCAATATTATCAAAAACGATAGAGCATCTTTTGCAGTATTCACTGGGAAATTTTTTGAGGGTAAAAGAAAACCACACTATGCTTTTCTTATATCATAGATCAAAATAATTGAAGAACACAGAATGATAGATGTGTCCTAATTCAGAGATCAGGATGTAAGGCGGGTATTTGTGAAATGAGTTAAAATTTTTTTTCTTCTTTTTATTGAAGTTATTGGTACAATCTAGGTATACAATACAATTACATTCATCATTGGGATTCTGTACCTTTACATAATAGGCCTTGATTCTCATTTTTCCCCTTGTCCCTGCCCTCCTTCACCCCCTCCTCCCCTCCCCATTCACAAACACTTTATTTCCATTTTTTCAGTTTCTCATATTTTTTTCCTCTCCCTTATTACCTTTCCCCCACCCTTCCCACTTTCCTTACACCTTTAGCCCTTTACTTCCTATTTCACATTATTAATTACCTCATTAGGATCCTGTGTACTATTATAGTTTTTCACACCAAAGAAACTATTTGGTATTTCAGTTAAAGAAATCTCTGTATGAATATTAAAAATAGAGAATCCTAAAATAAAACTAAAAAGGAAAGTAAAAGAGAAAAGGCAATGATGTAAGATTAAAATAATCCTTAATTCTGAAGATGAAAATGGTCCCTGAACATATTTAAATTGCTTCTCACTCTTATAGTCTTATCTTATTCTTTATTTCATTATTAAGATAATACTTTATTAATTTATGTAATCAAACCCAAGTAGATATGACCTTACATATTTAGTACAATGTGTTACCCCTGTACACATGGAAAAAAAATAAAAATAAATTAACATTTCTAGACCAATATGGTTGTCCATTTCTGTACAATGCCAAGTCAACACAGTAAATTGGGATGACTTTTTCCAAAGTTGGCAGTACCGTTAAAGTTTCCCAAAATTCAATTTATATATGTGTGTGTGTGTGTGTGTGTGTGTACATATATATATAGACTAATAATAGTATCTTATGCATCGATAGCAGCAACAGCTTTTCCAGGTTCTGCAGTCATCTGAACAAAATTATAGACATTCAGCACATTCCATTAAAAAAAAAAAACAAAGAAAAGAA
>NW_022900945.1:3555747-3556312 GCF_012274545.1 Fukomys damarensis
AGGCTCTCCTTGCCCCAAGGGTTTGTGTTGAAAAGTCTGCTGTGATTCTGATGGGCTTTCCTTTGTATGTGATTTGTTTCTTTTCTCTTACTGCTTGTAGTATTTTGTTCTTCTGTTGGGTTTCTGGGATCTTGATTATTATATGCCTAGGTGTAGATTTTTTTTGATTGTTGCTAGTTGGGGTCCTGTATGCCCCAGTTATCTGCATGTCAAATTCTTCCCCTCTGTTTAGGAAGTTTTCTGTCATTAATTCTGCAAACAGCTTTTTTAAGTCATTTGTATTTTCTCCTGCTACTTCATGGATTCCTATCAGTCTTATGTTATTCTTCTTTGCATCACCTAGGAGTTATTGGATCGATTTCTCATGATCTCTTACTGTTTTTAAGAGACCTCTCTTTCCATGGTCACTGACTGCAATCTTATCTTCTATATCTGAGAGCCTATCTTCGCATTCTTTTATTCTGTTGCGTACACTTTCAATAGAGTGTTTAATTTCCTGGATATCTGTTTGAATCTGTTTTATGGATTCCATTTCTTTCCTATGTTGGGTGTTTATTGTTTCCAT
>NW_022900945.1:3556771-3590962 GCF_012274545.1 Fukomys damarensis
CTTGCTTAAGTGTTTTCTCATTTTAATTTTTGTTGTCGGACTGTCCTTGGTTTAATCTCTGGATTATCACCCAAATCTTCCTGATATAGTTGCACCCTAGCTTCTGTGTCTGTAATGACCCACAGACATTCTCACCTTCGTAACATCAGAGAAAACAGCTCATCAAATCAAGGGCAATGCTTTACCCCAACTGATACAATCAGCAACACATTAAGATCAAGCACAACTTGGACACTGACCATCTGTGGTAGTCACTAGTCTATCACCCTTAAATCATTTGAATTAAATTGAAATCAAGAAGCAGTCCAGAACATGTCTGCAGTGAACAAACTTTTCAATATAGTATATTTACCATTTAATGGCTCAGACAGAGCGAGGATGCAAGACCCCTGATCTCAGTTAGCTAATTGCTGAACCCCATGATGCTGACTGACCTCAGGCTGCAAGGCCCAGATTGAGTTCCCTAACTTTCTGAATGGTTGAACTCCGCAACGTTCTATTACAGGTTTCCCACGCCCTTTCTTTAAAGATGTTCAAAGTTGGGAACTCAGAAAAATACACTTGATGACCACTTCTGTCTTTGCCGAGTGGGTCCAAAGACTTGCACAGTCAGGAGGTCTGAGAGTGCGGGGCTGGGATTATGGGGGTTCAGGGGCGCCTTCCCAGCGCTTGAGTGATGGCTGCTGGGTTGGGAGCAGGCGTTAAAATTATTTTTAAGTGTGCTGTAGTTATATACTTAAAGGATGATTCTATGTACTTGTCTCTAGGCTAGCCCAACTCTCTAGATGAGAAAAAAAGATTGAGTTGTTTTACAGTGAATATCTCAAGGAGAAGAAATGGGAAGATCGTATAAAAAGAAGTCATTGATGAGGCCTTTTTCCTAGTGCTTTCCTGTCCTAAATATTATGACAGATTGGAAGGACTTTGGTTTCAAGGTTTCATTTCAGTGAGAGAATACGTGACGACTAGGAATCCAGAGTCCTGAGGTTCAGTGTTGCAGTGCTATATGGTTGGCCAGCGGTGACCCCTGTGTCAGCCACAGGCATTTCACGTGAGTCTCTAAGGATCTGCTGGTCTTATGATTTGGTCAAACTTCTGATTTTTGCACATTATCTGACAATGAATGCATTAGGGGAATTTTGTAATAGGAGCACGTCATTGAGTATTATCATATTAGAAAGCTGTCCAGGAAAGTAATTTTTAAATTTGAATTTATTATCTTGATATGATCAGAAATTTGCAATAGCGAGAGAGATATTGACTCATCCACCCAACTGCAGGGGCCTGACACAGAGCACAGTTTGGGGAACAAATCCCTGGATGCTGGCAGTTCTCATGCCATGGTGGTGGTGCTCTGTGGGGTGGCGCTAGATCTGCTTGGTCTACAGACAAGGCAGTCGCTGCAGCGCGGCTCCTTCAACATCCGTTCGGCTGTTTGCTGTCATCTTCCTCTGCATACAAGTTGGAAGGCAAAACATTCAACCTTCCAGCTTCCTTAAAACTAGATGTGAGGAGGAGGAGGCTGCTGTCCTTCAGCTTTCCTCCTCTTCTCCGTGGGTCTCGGTGGCCTGCTGTGGGGCGAGCACCTATCAGGCAAGCATGAGGAATAAACCATATGCTTAGGACGATGGAGCAGGGAAAGAGACACTGGAATCCTTAGTGACATCTCAGGGAAGATCTATCTGCTCTGTACTTCTACCTTGGACTCGATGTTCCATGGGAAAAAAATGACCTAATTGTTTCTTCCTCTATTTCTTTTAAGGTTTTTTCTTTTTCCTAGCCAGACAAAATAGTTGTTAAAATTTTGCATTTTATATTTTTGAGGAATGAAATTAATGTCTACAGGTGTTTTATAATTACTGATCCAGAATGGCAAAAATTTGGAAAATTTTTATATTCTCCTTCTGATGAAGCTTGAGTGTGAAACTTCTGGATAATTTGTAAAATTTTCATTTTATTATTCATTGCTTAAAGAACAGCATGACACTCCAAGAGTGTCTGTTTTATACTGCTGAGAAAAGATTTCAAATTTTATTTAATGGATGGAATTCATAAGAGGAAAACTATTTCTGTGAGTCACACCTCCTACTTAGCTATAATCTTTGGTAAGATGGGGATACAGCTGGAGAATACCAATGAGTCTTGAAAAAAAAAGTGTTTGTTCCCTGTTTGGATTACAGGAAGAATGTATAGCTGGGCAGGTTGTCCTCTTTACCATTTAATGGAAGCATCTTTTCAGCAGTTTCCTTCTGACTTCACACTTTCCCACAGCTGAGAAACACTTTAAAAAGAAGGAGTTTTTTTCTTGGCTTTTCCAGACCCTGTCTGTTCAAACTGGCCTTGAATTCAGTATATGGCCCAGTCTGGCCTTGAATTTGAGGCTTCTGAATGCCAGGATTACCACACCCAGCTTAAAAGGAGGAGTTTTTAGTAAGTGGATTTGAAGAAAAGAAAAAAAAAAAAGGAAAATGTGTGTCAGTACAGAGAAGAGCAGATGCTGTATCACACACGCTTTCCTTTTGTTTTTCATATCCACGTGTTACAAACGGTCATCCCTCCTTAACCTTTAAACTCTTTCTTTTAAGCTGGGTGTGGTAGTAGAAACATTTTTGGGTTAAGCTATACCATGAGAAAAAAAGAAGGGTCCAACTGGGATACAATGGTAATATTTTATTAGTTATGATTGCATTTATTTGTGAGTTTCCAAGAATTTGACATATAGTGCTAAAAATAATGAAGACTTTATTCTTTATATGCCATAAGTATCTGGAGGAAGATGACCTTTCATAACCAAAGAGGTTGTCAAGGATTTGAGCTTCTTCCCTTTGGTTCCCCTAATATTAGTGTGTGCTGTTCATCTGCAGTGGAGAGACAGAGCACCTGCCAGATGTGGCACTGCGCCCCAGGCAGGAAGAGGGGCCAGGCAGAGAGCACACAGCAGTTAAGAGGAGAGCTTCCTGGAAAGATGATGGACTAATGATATATGTATGTATGTATGTATGTATGTATGTATGTATGTATGTGTGTATGTATATATATAATTTTTTTTTTTTGTACCAGGGATTGAACTCAGGGCCTTGCACTTGCAAGGCAGGCATGATGCCATTGGGATAAATCCCAGGCCCACTCACTGATACCTTATTGAGAAGGTGATGTCAATGTCCATGTCTGCAGGAAGTCTGAGAAAGAGTGGCTTTTACTCTTAATTTTAATCTGGGAAATCTGGTTCCTCCTAAACAACAGAATTCTGTTATATAATAAAGGGGCAAATAGCATTGGGGTTGGTAATCACCAATGTCATTGTATATGAAAAATACTTCTTAGTTTTTGAAATCATATTTTAGCATCATCTCATAAGCTTACAATCTGGAGATATCTTAAAGTATATGGATTAAAATAGTTATTAGTTATTGTTTACATTATATTCATAGAAAGTACAGTCCTTGGAAGTTTTATATCAGCTGGCACTATATGTCAGGATAGCTGATACATCATACTGAATGTAAGTTTTGATAGTCATTAAGCTAACTGGTAAAACATCACAATTCCTTCTAAACTTAAAATGTGAAATTCTAAGAAATAACACAGTGACAAAATTAGATATTCTTTATTCATGAACTGCTATGCTTTTTGATGTTTGAATTTGCATATGTTTTGGGGTATTTCATTGTTCTCCAATTTTAAGTGAGATATATGTTAATATCTAGTAGCAGATATTTACTGATTTTGAAAAGAATGAAATTTCAGCTATTTTACTTTCCTATTCTCTTCCAGAGTATTTGCAAAAATATCCCAGGTAATTAAGCATTTATTCTCTAGTTAATGTTGGCACTATACTTAGAAGCTGTTCACCCTCAGTAAGAAGGACAAAAATATTAAAATAGTGTGAGGCAAATGTTTTTACCACTTTTTAGGTTGATACTACGAAGACAAATGAAATAATGGATGTGAAGTCCATTACTGTGTTCTGGAGAGTGTTACATAAATTCTATAAATACTAATGTGTAAACAAGGTAATGAGTAATTATTTCTAAAACTGAGTATCATAACCAGAATTTTTTTCATTAAGTTTATTGGTACATTTTTAGGTATACAGGATAATTACGTTCATCGTTGGGAACTTCTACCTTTACATGATGTATCTTAGTTCTTATTTTTTCCAAATTCTTCTGCAACCCCTCCACCCCTCCCTATTTACAAAGACTTTGTTTCCATTTTTTCCTTTTCTCATATATTTTCCTTTCTCTTCTTTCCTTTCCCCTACCCCTCCCACTTCCCCTACCCCTTTAGACCATTTCTTCCTATTTCACATTATCAATTATACATTTTGATCCTTATTTTTAGTTTCTCACATCAGAAGAACTATTCAGTATTTACATGTGTGTCCTATTTATTTCACTTAAGAGTATGGTCTCAATGTGCATCCATTTAGTATCAATGTCTCTAGTTTATCATTCTTTATGGCCGAGTAGTACTCCATTTTATATATTAAAAAACCACACATCTTCTTTCTCCAGTCTCCAGTTGATAGGCAATTGGGCTGTTTCCAAGCTTTAGCTATTACAAACTGTGCTGCTATAAATATGGATGCACATATATTGCTGTGGTATGATTAATTTAATTCTTTTGGAAAGATACCCATTAGGGGAATAGCTGGGTCAAATGGGACCTCTCGTTTTAGTTTTTTGAGGTATCTCCATATTGATTTCCACAGTGATTGCACCAACAGTAGACAAAGGTTCCTTTCTCTCCACAACCCCGCCAGCATTTGTTATTGGTTGATTTCTTGATAACAGCAGCCATTCTTTCTGGGGTAAGGTGAAATCTCAGTGTTGTTTTCATCTGCATCTCTCAAATGACCAGTGATGTTGAATATTTCTTCATATGTTTGCTGCTTTGACTTCTTTGTCTGAGAAATGACTGTTCATTTCAGGTGCCCATTTTTGAATTGGGTCTTTATATTTGGGGGATCTGATTTTTTAAAGTTCTTTATATATTCTAGATAGTAGTCCTTTGTTTGAGGAACAGCTGGTAAATTTTCCCCCACATTGTAGGTTGTCTCTTACCTCTGTCGATGGTTTCTCTTGCAGTGCAGAAGCTTTTTAATAAGATGAGATTCCAGTTGTTGATTCTTTGTGCTAGTTTCTATTCTACTGAAGTTTTGTTCATAAAGTCTTTTCCTCTGCCAATGTCTTCAAGAGTTCTGCCTAACATACCTTCCAGCAAATTTAGAGTTTCTTTTTTAATATTTAGATCTTTAGTCCACTTCGATTTTAGTTTCATGCATGGTTCAAATAGGGCTCTAGTTTTAATCTTTAACAGGGTGAAATCCAGTTTTTCCGACACCATTTATTAAAGAGGCTATCTTTGTCAAAGATGAGGTGGATGAGTATGTCTGGAGTTGTTTCTGTATCTTCTAATCTATTCCATCATCCTCGCGTCTGTTTCTTTGCCTGTACAGTGCTATTTATACCACAGTGGCTTTGTAGTATAGTTTTAAGTTGGGAATTGTGATACCCCCTGTCATG
The DNA here is from genome assembly GCF_012274545.1 of Fukomys damarensis. Classification (NCBI taxonomy): domain Eukaryota; kingdom Metazoa; phylum Chordata; class Mammalia; order Rodentia; family Bathyergidae; genus Fukomys; species Fukomys damarensis. The sequence goes on from NW_022900945.1 coordinate 3,562,300, forward strand.
TCTCTGTTGCCTAGAATGGCTTTTGCTATTCTAGGTCTCTTCTGCTTCCGAATGAATTTTTGGATTATTTTCTCTGGTTTTGTGAAATATATTGTTGGAAATTCAATCAGGATTGCATTGAATCTATATAGCAGTTTTGGGAGCATGGCCATTTTCAGTATATTCATTCTTTCTACCCAGGAACAAGGGATGTCTTTCCATTTTCTTATATCCTCTTTGATCTATTTTTTTCAGAGTGCTATTTTTTTCAAAGTAGAGGTCTTTTGCTTCCTTTGTTAGGTGATTCCTAAATATTTCATTGTTTTTGCATGCTATTGTGAAAGGTATTGTTACCCTAATTTCTCTCTCAGTGAGTCTGTTATTTGTGTACAACAAGGTTATTGATTTTTGAGTGTTGACCTTGTATCCAGCTACTCTACCGAATCTGTCAGTTAAGTCTAGAAGTCTTTTGGCAGAGTTTTTTTTTTTGGTCTTTGATGTAGAATATTATGTCATCAGCAAATAATGACAGCTTAAATTCTTCCTTTTCCATCTTTATTAACTTTATTTCTTTCTCTTGTCTAATTGCTGTGGCTAATGTTTCCAGAACAATATTGACTAGGAGTGGTTATAGTGGACATCCTTGTCTTGTTCCTGATTTTAGTGTGAAAACTCTCAGTTTTTGACCATTTAGTATGATGTTGGCTATTGGTTTTTCATAGATAGCCTTTATCAGGTTGAGATAAAGACCATCTATTCTAAAATTTTTTTTTATCATGAATGGGCCTTGGATTTTGTTGAATGCTTTTTCTGCATCTATAGAGATGATATGGTTTTTGTCCTTGGCTCTGTTAATAAAGCGTATTACATTTTTTGATTTATGTATGTTGAACCATCCTTGCATCCCTGGGAAAAATCTGACTTGGTCAGGGTGTATGATATTCTTGATGATCCTCTGTATTCTGTTTGCCAGTGTCTTATTGAGGATTTTTGCATCTGTGATCATTAGGGAAACTGGCCTCTAGTTCTCTTTTTTTGGTTGGGTCTTTCTCTGTTTTTGGAATCAAAGTAACACTTGCTTCCAGGAATAAATTTGAAAGTATTGCTTCCCTTTCAATTTCATTGAAAAGTTTAAAGAGTGGGGGCAATAGTACTTCTCTAAATGTCTTGTAAAATTCAGCAGTGAAGCCGTCAGGACCTGGGCTTTTCTTTGTGGTTAAATTTGTAATTATGTTTTTAATTTCACTGATTATAATTGGGGTGTTTGGAAATTTTATATCTTCTTTGTTCAACTTTGATTATTCATATTTATACAGGAGTCTTTCTATTTCTTCTGTGTTATACATTTTATTAGAATATAGTTTCTTGAAGTAGGTGTTGATGATCCTCTGGATTTGTGCTGGTTCCTGTGGATTTCTGCTGGATCTGTTGTGACTTCATCTTTTTCATTCCTAATTGCATGGATCTTTCCTTTTTTTGATAAGGTTGTTTAAGGGTTTATTGATTTTATTTATTCTTTTGAAAAAATCAGCTCTTTGATTTGTTGATTTTTTTTGTATCATTCTCTAGTCTCCATTGCATTGATTTCTGCTCTGATCTTTATAATTTCCTCTCTTGTATGAGCTTTGGGTTTATCTTGCTTTTATTTTTCTAGGAGCTTGAGGTTCAGCATGAGGTTGTTTATTCATGCTTGCTATGTTTTCCTGGTATGGACATCCACTGCTATGAATTTCCCTCATAAAACTGCTTTTGTTGTATCCCAGAGATTCCTGTATGTAATATTGGCATTATCATTTAATTATTGAAAGTGTCTAATTTCTTCTTTAATTTCATCTGTTACCCATTGGCTGTTTAGGAGTGTGTTATTCAATTTCCAATATGTTTGTGGAGTTTTTGTGATTTCTTATGCTATTGATCTTCAATTTAATTGTACTGTAGTCTGATAATATACAGGGATAACTCAGTTCTTTTGCTTTTACTTAAACATGTTCTATGAGCTAGCGTGTGGTGTTTTGGAGAATGACCCATGTGCAGCTGAAAAGAATGTGTATTCTGATTTTGTGGGGTGGAACACTCTGTAGACATTTATTAAATGACCAAGAATTTTGAGGGTGGTCCTCAAAGTCAGTTTTTTGAGAAAGAGCAATGCAGCATTGCAGTCTTGCACTGAAATATCAGAGGTGTTATGGCTTATGTCTAGATATTCTCCCAAAGCCTCATGCAGTCTTAGGTGAAGGTTTTTGGAGGTGACTAGATCTGGGTGTGTGAATATAGATCAAGAGTGTGTGATAACCAAGTTACTCCACTGATTACTTTAGCATAGTTATGGATTTGGATGATGGGAAGGCCCACCCTGGGTGTGAGTAGCACCAGTCAATGGCTTGTAGCCTGAATGGGATAAAAGGGACAGGGAGGCTTGCTGCTTCCTGTCTACCCTGCCATGACTGTTTCTCTTTTGCTGTGCCCTTCTGCTATGCTCCTGTCTTGGAGCTGCCTGACTATGGACTGAAACCTCTACAAAAGAGTGAGATAAAATAAACCTTTCCTCCTTGAACTTGTGGGTGTCTAGTACTTTGTTCCAATGAGTAAGTAAATAAGACAAAAGGTAAATCTCACGGTGAAGAAAAGAGAATATATAGAACAAACTTTAAAGAGATGATTTATTGAATGATATAACATAGCAATGTATTTTATCCAAATATGAAAGATCTTTTGAGTTTCTTCATTTTGGGGGGAAATGGGAAAACTCTTGTTAAAATGTGTATAATTTCATTGTTTGAAATTGATTCTTAAATCTAGCATGGAACATCAGATGATCATATTTTTGAAATAATGGTTCATAAAAATCTTCATACTTGATTCATAAAAATCTTCAATTGAGGCTTTTGTGTCATCTTCAACAAGGGTTTTCTCTCCCTCTCTGTGTCTCTTTCCTTTCTTTTGTGGTACTGGGGCTCACATCCAGGTGCATACACATGCCAGGCAACTTGCCATTCATTCCTTTGGTTACAGGTTTTTATGTTTCAAAAGACAATTTGAAGTGGGATGTTGCTCATCATTTCTATCCTAAGTGCCATGTTTTCTAGGTGCAGGTCATGGGGAAAATAGATTGCATGGAATAGTTATTGGAACACTTGACTCTTAGTCAAGGAACAAGGGTTGTGTCTCAGTTTTGCCACTAAATTTTTTTTTTGTAAGAAGCGAAATTATTCAGTTACTTTGTGTGAAAAAGCATATATTAAAGTGTGAGGTATTCTGGGCTTAAGGTGCATAAGATACTTGACCAATCAAGGTCCTGGGGAGAGTCCTGCCTCTGAGGAAGGGTGTCCTTCATGTTCTTTGTATGGTGCTGGTTGTTTAGCAATAAAATTGGCCTGTGAAGTGGCCTAGAAATGGGAAGAGTGAGGGAGGGTGCTTTTGTCTCCTCTCTGCTTTATTTTTACTGTTTGTTGAAGATAAATGATTAGAGCTGAGCTTGTAGGTGATATTTGCTAAAGAGACAGTGGCTAACGTGGAAAAACATTGGTCCAAATTTAAATATACAATGCCATCCTTTGCAAGACAGGTTGTTCAGACCATTTTGCCTCTTCTTGCATTGTCCCTTGGCTTTAGAAAGTATGATTGTCATGGCTGCCTTGTGAAAATTAAGAGGAACGTCACATTAAGGAAAGTGCTTAGAATGGGAAGAATTGCCCACTAGCCCAAACTGTCATGGTAGCAGCAGTTATCAGAGAGAACAGGATTCCAGTGTGAAGATACACGGGTGACTAAGAGGGAGTTATGGCCGCCATACAGCACTAGAGCTCCAGCTGTCATTTTTCCAAATGGAGATTTTTCTTGTGCTGTGTACAACAGGAATCTTTTTCATGGTCATTTAACAATACTGAGCTATTCCCGGAGGGTTGGGAGAGTAGATTGGAGGATTCATTCAGTCAGAGCATGAAAGAATGAGGGAATTTTATAGTTGGTTCCTGGGACAGGCACACATCTTTCCATTCATACCTCATTGTCTGGAATTCAGTTTTACACCTAAGCCTTAACAGCAAGAAAGGCTGGGATACATGTTTTTTCTCTTAATCTGTCTAGAGAAGAGAAAATAGGTTTGTGGATGACCAGTGGTTCTTGCAGTGTCATCATTTTGCAGATTTCTGTACCTCTTTCCCATGCCGGGGTCCTTGTATCCAGACTCCCATACCCTGTTCTTTCTTGGGTTAACCCTTTGTATTGATGGATGGAACACATCTCCCAGTATCTTCCTAGAATGACTCTTTTGAAGGTAAAATTTCTGAAGTGTTTTACACCTGAGAATGTTGTTCTTCTATTTTAGACCTGATGAATAGTTTTTCTGGATGTAAAATTCTAAGAAGTTACTCTACTTCAGAATTTTGAAGGCCTGTTTGTCTTTTTCTTACCACTTTAGCCACTGAGAAATTTGTGCAATTGTGAACCTTGATGCTTTAAAGGTGATTTTTTTTTTCCCCTCGTGATCTTTGGAATTTTGAAATTTCCAAGACTGGCCCGTGGCGGTTATTTCTAATTTCTTTTGTGTGGGCAACTCTGAGTCTTTTCTTTCTGAATGCTTGTCTTTTAGTTCTTGGAATTTTTCTTATATTACCAGTTTTATAGATGCTCTAGTCAGTTTTCCCTGCAACTTATATCTTATATCAGGTTATGAGAATGCACCTTTAGTTCACGATGCCTTCTAATGGCTATTTGGCTGCTACGACTTGTTTATGTAAAAAAGTTCTGCTGACACTTTCTGATATAATAAGTGCCAACAACAAAAAGTCTTATTTCATAAAATACTATAAATTTTCATTCTTTCTTCTCTTTTTCTAAAACTCATATTACTCTGTTTCACCTGATCTGTTACTATTTTGATTGTAGGGCACCCTATTGTTTTATCTATCATTACAACAAACACACTGACAAAGTGCAAACAGTGTTTTCTTGGTGTAGATGATTAATTTTATTTTCATTTAAGAATATACTGACTTAATTATATATAAAATTAAACACATAACTCTCCCATGAGTATATAAAAGGAAGCACATACTAAAATAAACTGGATGAGATATTCTAAAAACTTATTCACATTCAGAATTTTAAAATCTGCATTCAGAATCCGTCTTGTCAATTCCAAGACACTAACATCCATGCTTCCTGCTTTGGGGATGTTGTGAGCATGCTCGATTCCCCACCGCGCAGCTCCATTCCTCACAAGCAGATGACTTCTAGGTGTTAAGAGGTGCTTCATTCATTCTTGTCTTTTGCATTTTCTTCCAACCAAAGGAACGAATGTCCACTGTGTAGGTTTCCGTGAAGGTGCAGGTCTCCACGCCGGACACATTATTGCTGCGTCTCTGAGAGCCATTGTAAGACACGCTCTACTTTAAGAGGTGTCCTGATTTCAGAGCTGTAATAACACAAAAAATCTACATGATATTTAGATTGTGAAATATCTGGACTAATCCTCTAAAAATGTATTATCTTTTAAAAACCAAGTTTTTTTTATCTTCTACTATGTACCTTAGTTGCAAGGTAAAGAAGAATTTGAATTTTCTCAAAGAGAAATAGAAACTGCAAGAATCCCTGGAGCTCCTGTACTCCCAAGTGTGGCACATTTGCCTGAAGGCTCACCTTTGCTGGGTGGAGAGGAGACAGGAGGAGCCCTGCATTACGGAGTCAGGCCCCGCCTCCAAGCCTCAGAGACATTTCTGCTGCTGTCCCTCTGCAGCTCACAATCATATCCACATGTAGCTCCATGACTTGATTTTTTTCACTCAAAAATTGATTAAAATGTAGATTTCTACTATCTCTCTGAAGGACTGTGTCATATTCTGCTGAATAAATATATTATAGTTCATTTAAGTCCTTCTCTATGCAAATTCAGGTTGCTGTTTAATTTTTGCATTTTACCTGTGCTTTGACAGCCATCCTAATACTAGGGTTTGTATTTGCTGAGCGGAAGGTTACACACACTGCGAAAGGTCTTTGACACCAAGCTTCTCTCTTAGAAGATGATACCGCTTTATTTCCTTCAGAATTTTACTTCCCCTTAATTCTGGTTTGTGGGTCTTTGGTCAGTGTGAGAAGAGGCAGAGGATTTCTTTGCTGTTTGTTGCTTTCCAGGGAGCCTGCAAAGATTGTGGATGTGGATATGAGTGCTCTCCTCTGTAGGAGGACAGTGGGCCCGAGTGGGACAGCTGGGGCCACCTGTGGTTGGTGACAGTGGAGGATGTTTGATGTTTGGCTGGCAGGGGAAGTGGAGTCACTTCTGTGGAGTCCTGGGAGGGCTGCCGCCCAGCGGCTCAAGCCCTTCAGCCTTCACAGACATCATTCTGTTGCCTTCCTGCGGTCGGATGCCTTCCATCCTCTGACTGCTGCTTTGAGTCAGTGTCTGTGTCATACAGAGCTGTGGCCTCCACATCAGACTCGGTGGCCCGGGGCCAGTGAACAGGTGCGGCTTTGAGTCAGTGGAGGTTCGGGGCAGGGCCCGCCAGCCTGTGGAAACACACAGATGTTCGAAGGTGGATGGTATGGATGGGGCATGGTGAGGAAACAGTAACTCTAAATAATCGTCCGCCTAGGGAAGGAATGAGGGGGCATTTTGAAAGGTGGCCTGAGGTCACATTGTGAATTCTGAGTGTGCCTTGAATGTGAATTTAATGAGTTTGCCTTTTACCCTAATGACCGTGGGGGAGCATCTGAAACTTTTGGAAACTTGGTATAATGAGAACAGGCAGATCAGCATTGGATGGCATTGGAAATAGATGTGGGCGATACAGGAGGTTTCATTCCAGTTTCTCCAGGTACCCCGTTTTTGGTAAAGGCTACCCCCTTTTCAGCCATGGCTGATGGGAGCCTAAGAGACTGCAGAATCAGCTGACTGTTTCCAGCTCAGGGTGGCTCTTCTTTACTTCCCAGAAAAACAACGTAGGAAGTAGCTCATTTTATGATAGGCAGGCGAGGCCTTTGGAATATGTATAGCTTGTAAACGAAAGTGAAATTGTTTTTGGACATGCTATGTGGTGTGTGGGTAGATGTTTGGCATATAAAATTGCAAAATGGATTAGAAAGTGCAGCAGCGACACCCTCTAGACTTTAAGACCGGCAGCTTTGCCAAATGGCGGCATATGTGTAACTTCAGATGGAAACCGCACTCATTAAGTCATTTAGACTAGCGAAGTTCCACGTGGTAGACTTCATTTGTATATGGACGTATCTTTCACATTCAAAATATTAGACTAAATGAAAAGCCCTAAACGCTGCCTTCATTTCATTGGAAATTATCTTTGGCATGAGGAATGGGGTATTTTAAAAGGCCTTAACATTAGTAGTTTAGAATCACATGGTTTCTGATTGTTTTTGTTGAAATTTAAACTGTACTTTTTCAAATAGCATCTATCACGCTATTAGATATAACCTGTTCAGTCTAAGAAGTTGGCTCTTGAATAAATGATTTTATCTCTGGTATTACTCTCTGACAAATAGTGATTTTCAGAGGTGGTCATAAAAACATCATTAATGATAATTTTTAATTTAGGAAGGCAAATATCTTAGGACAAATAATTTGTGGTTCTTAGTTTGTTTCTGAACTGCTGAGTTCTTTCTGGTGCTCATAAAATGCAGCTATGCTTTTAGTTCAAGAATTCAGTTTTGAAATTTTGATTCTTCCGGTAGCTGCAGCCAAGGGCTGTACACTCATTCAGCCTAGATAAGTCACAGTGACATTCCCGGGCCAGCACAAGGGTGCTGGCAGGGAGCTGGTGGTGGAGAGTGGGGGTGCAGAGAAAGGCCTTGCTTCCTAGATCACGGGGCTTCTCCAGTCCTGAGGATCCGGGACACCTCAGCCCATATTGCCTGTGCTGATAAAGGTGCTTTTTTTCCTATTTATTTCAACCTCAGGACCTTTATAAAGATTTTATGTTTTTTTTTCTCCTTTGGAGACAAGGAAAATAATTATTGAGTATCCCTGCCCCTTGCCAGCTGCCTTGCTAATGCTTTAACTGCTCTTACTTCATCCTCACCGTGATTTTGCCATGAAAGCATCATTTATGCTCACTTGAAAGATGAAAACATCAAAACCCAGCCAAATCATTTATTTAAGTTCATTTAAGTAGGGGTGATATTTTTTTGCCTTTCACCAATATAAAGACTAGACTTTTTAGAAAAGTCTGTGCTCAAGACTCAATATGTTAAAGATTAAACAATGCTTTTAGAGAGTTTATTTTGTTCCAGGCACATAAATTATCTCATTTAATCTGTGCCACAAAAAGAGGAGAAGATATAATTGCTTTTATTTTAAAGATGGGGGAAGTGCAAGGTTCAGAGAGTCTTAGCAATTTGTTTTAACACTGCATAGAAATAGGATTCATTTATCTGACTCTGGGCTTGTAGCCTTACCAGTGGCTGGCTCATATATGACTTTTCTTAAAGTCTTGTATTTTTAAATTATTATTTTTTCTTTTCTCTTTAAGTGTGTAGATTGTACCACCTTCCCTGTAACTGTATTGAGTTCCTGTGGATCACCTTCTGCATGGTGTTAGCACTCTGCTGATGCTTTACCACATTAGAGTGCCTCAGACCTGCCACTGTTGCTACTGTGGACAGGATACTTCCTCACTGTCCAGGAGAGTTAGAAGCTGTGTCGTGAACTGTAGTGTGCTCAGCAGCAGCCCATCCTCTGTGAACCGGATGGGGTAATGCTCTCCCCACCTTCCCCAAGTCGTGACCACCAGAGCTACCTCCTGGCAGTGCCTCAAGTCCTTTCTGGGGGAGGAAATCACTGACCTACATTTGTCATTTTATCCTCAGAGCACCCTGTGATATCATTGTGATTTCAGTTTCTATGGAAAGAACGACTTGCTGAGGATCATATTACTAAGAAGGTTGTCTTAGAACTCAGACTCAAGGGAATGACTTTGGATTCATTTTTAGCATTTCTCACGGGCGATACCTTGACTTCAGGCCCTGCTGAGAATTCTGGAAAGCATGGATCATGTGAGATTCATTCATTCTCTCTTTGTTTGTCTGTCTGTCTCTCCCTCTCCTACTCTCTCTCTCTCCCTTCCCACCCTGCTCTCGCCCCAGTGGCATCTAGAAAAAGATTTAATGTTCAGCAGTGGTTTGACATGTTTCTTAAGCCAATGAAATATAGGTCATATTTAAGAAAGAGTTTTAAAATAAAATGTAGTTTGTGTGCGTTAATTAAGAATACAGGTTTTCAGCCAGGTGGGAGGCGCACACCTGTAATCCCAGCACTCTGGAGGCTGAGGCAGGAGGATCGCTGTGAGTTTGAGACCTGGCTACATAGTGAGTTCCAGGTCAGTCTCAACTACATAGTGAGACCCTGTCTCAAAAAACAAAAACAAAAACAGGTTTTAGAATTAAAGATATCACAGGTTTATACTGTATCCCTGCCATTGAATTATTATAGAGTCCTAGAAAAACTTGATTGCTTTAGCTTTGCTTTTTCTCATCTATTTGGCACCAATAATCCCTCCTATAGATGTTGTCAGGAATTAATAAATTAACATACAGAGCCACCTAGCACAGTACCTGATTCAAGGTTAAAAAATTAAGTAAATGTTAGCTACTGATAATATAAATAATCTTAAAATGAATGATAATAAAATGGTTTGGATTTCCCCTTTATGAGACTATTTTATATAAAAATGTTTTCTGTTGTCTGCTTGGCATAACTTGAAAGTTGCTGTTTACTTAGATTAAATAAAAACGCATAAAATAAAAAAGCAGACAGATCAATGAGGAAAGTAAAGCTAAACAAACAAAAAGCATAGCACCGTTCCATTGACTACAGTGATATACTGAATCACTGAGGTTTTAATGCAGGTTTAAGTTTAGCTTGTTTCCTCCCAGTGAAGGATCATTAACCCTCTTGGTGGCCTAGGGTAAGGGCTTCTGTTGGTCTCAGGCATGGCGAACTGGATTCCTCCTGATCTCAGCCGTCAGCCTTCTGCTGTTTGGCTTCTCCTGCTTCCTTCCCCATGGTCTGACCTTTCAAGCCATTTCCTCTGACTCATTTTTGGGTCTGCTCTTGGCATTAAGCTTCTATTCTGTGATTTGATTTCCTAGGCTCCTGGGACTTTTTTCAGGGATATTACTGACTTGATCTTGTTTCCCCACTTGATCTGATTCCTTAGGGAATAGTTCTTCATCCCTTGACACACATGAGTTTCATTAATGGCTTGAAGACAACTTTTCTGACCTTTCCTGTTCTTTTCCATCTTGGGCCACCTTGGACAAATCCCTCCCAAACATACTGGTCCATAACCATGCAGTTAGTGATGTTGAATTTCTCAGGCAGTAAAATGCCACAGTGCATTACTAGGATGAAGTACCTGAGGAAATTGACTTATAAAGGGAAGAAAGTTGTCTAGCTGATGGTTCTGGAGGGTCTAGTCCGAGGTTGGTGGCCTCATTGCTTGGGCCTCTGGTAAGGACTATGAATAGCAATGGTGCAGAGAGTGTGTTAGAGAAAACCACTCACATCAGGAGCAAGGAAGCAGGGAGTGACACAGACTAGGATTCCAGAATCTACTTTCAGGGTAATACCTCCATGACCTAAAGACCTCCTACTAGGACTGACTTCCCAAAGCCTCTACCACTCAACACTCTTGGAACCAAGTCTTTAACCCAGGGGCTTTTGGAGACACCCATCCAAACCATAGCTGTCACCAAACTAACAAAGGATGAGACACTTGTTTTATATTCAGACAGAAAGGCTGGAATGCATGTGAAGGACCAGCCATGAAATATGCATTTAACAATCTTCCTTGGGAAATGAAGCTTTATGCAATAAATGGATTAATGGTAGACCATTATAATTACCATTTAGATATGAGGTGTTTAGGGAGAAAGAAGTCAATAATAATGTTCTAGTTATTGTTTTAATTAATTGAGTGTTTTTTTGTTGCCATTTTCAAAAGAAGCAACAGAAAGAAGGTGCAAGACAATTTTGGGTAGAGAGATGGTATGTTGAGTTTTGAACACCCCAAATTTGAGATATTTATGCAATATAAAATGACAGATATCTGTAAAGTGCTTTAAAAGTGGTTCTGGAATTCTTTAGTCAGATCAGAGAAACCAGATTTCAAATGTAAACCTTGGAGAGATTTCTATTTTGAGTCTATAGAAATCAGATGCAAACCTATATGCAAAATGTTGTACATTAGTGCAATTTTTCTGAGAATTGAGCTCTCCATAATTTCAAAGAATTACTGCTACAGATAGTAATTAAATCCAAAGGACAAATTAACAAGAATTATGGTTTATGAGGTAAAAGAAGAAAGTGAATCAAAGAGAATTTCAGGCTATTTTCTAGCTTGACAATAATACAGCACATGAAAGACAAATTTTTCTGGAAGATACAAAATTAGAAATACTGAATTTGATTTGGGACAGAACACTAGAAACATGACATGTCCTATTGGCAGCAGGTATTTTGGCAAAGGAAAACAGGTGAGAGATCTGTAATGTAGGTGTGTTGGTCTTTCATAGTGTGATACTGTTAGGAGCCTTGAGTGTAGTTGAGCATTACAAAAGGTTAGAGTCTAGTGAAGGTGGCCAAGTTCGGAGCTCTGGGCACCACCCAGAGTGCAGAGCCAGGTGAACAGAAGGGCTGGGGCACTGCAGGCACTGGGCAGCCAATTCAGCTGTGAATGACTACACCTCTTTGCTTGCCAAAGCCTTGTGTGAGGCAGCTGCTGTTGATGAAACATTCAGGATAGGTACCAGCACTTTGTCCTCTAGTGTGCTGGGCTGTCGGCCTCCAAATCTTTGCATCCTCACATTCCAGTAACTAGATTTATTTAAAGCAGACTGCCATATTATAGAAATGTGCACAGATACCTGTCAAGATAACATGAAAACAGAAGTTTTATAAAAGCTTCTATAAATTGATAAAAAGATGAATTGTAAGATATAGTTCTAGAGCCAGTGGATTCTTTGTGTACCATTGACAATTTAAAAATTTGATTAAGCACAACAGTTGACACTCATGTATAACATATGGTTTGGTGGGTTTTGACAAATGTATTCAATTGCAGAATCACAACAACAGAGAGATTTCCACCACCCTGAATAGTTTCCTGTTGCTGCTTTATCCTTACATTGCTCCCTCCAGCCCTTGACAAACACGATCTGCTTTCTTATAATGTGGATTAGTTTGCAGGCTTAAGAATTTTATATAAATGGAATTACGCAACCAGTATTCATCTTCTCTCTGTTTCTAAAAATTTAATGCTTTTTCATTTAATTGCTGTATGGATATAGCACAATTTGTTTATCCACTTACCTATGGATTAGCACTTAGGTTATTGTAACTATTAAGAAACACTTTTTTTTTATAAGTCTCAGTGTGGACATATGTATTTGTTTTGAGAAAATACCTAGTTATGGAATAGCATGGTTATTCCAGGCACACAGAAAGTATATATATGAAAGTTATTGCATTTCACAGAAGTAATACTTTCATTCATTTTTCAGTCAACACACATTTTTGAGCAAACACACTTTGTCCTTTGTGAGCCCATATCAAATATTGCATCTCTGCTTTTGTAGAATCTTAATTTAAGAAGTACCACTTTGGAAGCCATTTACTCTATGACTAAGTTGGTGTTTCAATTCACAGGAGGACACAATTATTTACCCAGTATTTGATCAGTTTTGGAGAGGCAATTGAACACTATTGGCTCTGTAAATCCCAAAGGAGTATAACCAAAATGGGAAGTCGAACTGAGATCAAATGCAACATGGTATCCCAGAATGGGTGGGGCAGCAGTAGGAGGACATTCAGAGAAAATGAGTGTAGTGTTTATGAAAATTCCTACTGCCTTTACACTTTTCTGTAAATCTGAAATGATTTAAAAATATTTTTAAATAGAAAGATTATAGAGACACCAAATGTATGATTTAGTATTTCTGATCAGTTTAATTAGTCCTAAATCTAAAAATAATTAGTCTGAGAAAAATCATTTGATTTGTATATGACAATAACACATTCTTATTAAATGCACTTAAAGTCAGTAATAAAATGCTAATCCTTTAAAAATGGACTAAGGTCATAAGGAGAACAATAAAATAATTTAGACATATCACAATGTAAGAGCAATTTACCTGCTTGTTTCTACAAAGAAATGTTTAGCTACACTAACACGTAGGCCAATTTCTCCATTTTTCAATCTCTTATAAGTGGGAAAGGTCTACCCTTCTGATTTTAAGAATTTGGAGGGAAAAAATTAAACATGGATAGTTCCTCCCTTTTTCTTTTACCTTTTCCTTTGAGTGAATCTCTGCTTCTGTTTCAGTTGTAGAAGACTTTTCAGAGTCCCACTTGATATCAAAGCTGGAGTATTCTTTTGTAATTCACCTAAACAGAAGCTATTTCTTGATCAGTGTAAGTTTTTCTTCTACTTTTAATGATTATTAATGTACTTTGGGCATTTGCATGGCGGGGAGAAAGAGGAGGAGAGGAGAGCAGAGGAGAGGAGAGATCAGAGGTGGATTGGAAAGTGTGATTAATTATCTCAAATCCTGACAGCAAATAAACATTTGAAGATATATGACTTCTTTATAGTAATTAAAGAAATGCAGCTTAAAATAAGGATATGCAATGTTTCTGCTACTAACTTGATGGAATCAGCTAAGTTTTCAGAGAGCAAGATAGCCAGTATTGAAGAAACATAGGGAAAGGACCTTTACAGATGAGTAGAAATATTAATTGGTAAAGTTTTCTTAAAAGACAAATTCTCCATTTGTATCATTAACCATAAAATAGTCCAGAGTCAATTTAGGGTTTATGATAAATCGAAGGTAGCTGTCCAAGATGCCTCACAGTGAATTATAAACAAGAATGTTAATCACAGTGCTATTTATAATGGGTCCACATGGGAAATAGCGTTTTGTTTCATCTGAGCATATTATACTACTTATGATTAAAGCCATGAAAGGAATTTCTGAAGAGCCCTGATTGAATTGGGTAGAGTAATGTCATGTAGCGAGAGTTACATAAAAGCAAGGTACAAACAGATCCATTTCCTAAGCACCTCTCCCCTCCCTGCAAAACAAGTTTGGGAAAAAACATAATCTTCTAAAATTATAATTTTGAAGAACAACTTTGTGACACAATAAAACCAAAGTCCTAAACCAAACAGAGTATCCAGTAAAGTAGACTGTGAAGGAAGGTCGTTCATGTGTCCAAAGCTGAGAGCAGAGGTGAGGAGGTGTCTCCCGGGCACTACTGCGTCAGGACAAGAGGTCCAGTGAGAGGGCAGTGGGCATGCCTGTCAGTTAGGGGTATGGGAAGCCGAGGCTTAACCAGAGGAACAACCAGGGACAGAAGGAGAGGCAGGAGCCAGTCTCCCTGCTATGTTAGGACAGATTCATCTTTTTCCTCTTTGCCTCCTTTGGAAGAGTAAGGAGGTGGTGCCGCTTACAACTTGGAAGAGTCAAAGACCAGCTTGGCATTGGAGTACATGCCTGTAATCCCTGTGCTTTGGGAGGACGAGGCAGAAGGGCCACAAGTTCAAGTCCTGCCTGGGGAACTTAACCATATGCTTTCTCAAAATAAATAAAAATGGGCTGGAGACATTGCTCAATGGTAGAGTAGCCCTGGTTGATCCACGGCACCAGACACATACACAAGAATCAACAACAGTGCAGCTTTCATTGGTGGCAGAATGGAGGAGTTTGAAATTTAGTTTAATGTTGAAATTTAAACATGAAAAGATTGAGTTTTAACTATCAAAGAAAGACATAATTCTGGTGTGTGTGTGTGTGTGTGTGTGTGTGTGTGTGTGTGTGTTTTATTAAGGAATCCCAGTACCCTGGAGTGTATTGGTTTTATTTTTTTCCTGGTGTGTTACTCAAATTCCAGTCTCCCTCTGTTTAGTTTTGACTCTTATCGATGTGCTGACCTGGTTCTACGTGCAGACCTGCTTTTTGTTTTCACAGAGTTCTGTTCACGTGTACACATTATGAATGAATGAAAAGGAAGGAAGAATATGCACTAGAATTAATGCTGGCAGTCTTTCAGGAGTGAGATTATTTATTTTATTCACACCTTTAGTCTTCCTTGTACGTTAAGAAACAGATGTGTGTAATGTATCATATCACAATGATATGTATTTCAGGAACATTTTTATAAAATAGTCACTGAAGCTGATAGCTAAGGTGTTTGATTTACATTTTATAAGGACTTATAGACTTTGTTCATGCTTAAAAGATTAACACCTCAGGAAAACATCTCTCCAGGTAGACGTGCAAGCTTCCTTTCCTCAGATAGGATTACAGGGCCTCTTGGCTTTGGGTATCAGAAAACAAAGCCGAATCCGTGTCTCCTGTCCCTGCCCTTGCTTTCGCCCTCTCCCTCCTCCCATCTCATCTCCTTCCTCAGCAGCGCCCAGCCCCGTTCCTGCTCTAGCCTCCTCGGCCCTCAGCTTAGTCTTCCCAGGGCCATTTCTGCGGGGCGGGCCTGGCTGTGGTGCGTCCCTGCTTAAAATTCTCCAGCTGCTTCCTGTGCCACGAAACCCAGCTCCCCGCCCGCTCTTTGCCCCTCCGTGCTCAGCCTAAATGTCTTCCCTGGGGTCTGCGATTCTTTCCAGTTTGCATCCTGTTCTTCAGCCTTATTAAATTACTTGTCACTTCCCTGGAGGCTGCGGCTTTTTGTGGTTCTCTGGTGTCGCTCCTGCTTTTTGCTCCTCCCTCCTTTACTTTACTGCTGTCTGCTTTGGAGAAGACTTTTCTTTCAGTGAGTTCAGTTTTTCCTGTCTCTTTCTGGTGTTCTCAGTTATGTGCACAGAACTGTAATATTTTGTTTATTATAAACGTACGTCTTTCCTGTAAAGAGTAGGAGACCGTCAAAGGTCATAATTGAGTCTTCTGTAATTAGCTAAGCCCTTGTTATGGAGTAAATGCTTAATATTTACATGTATCACAGCTAAGGACTTCCCATACATTACCTTTTCCGTTCCCTACAGCAGGTCTTTGAGATGATACACAGGAAAATGTTGAAGCTTAGAGATCTTATGTTCATTATGCTGTAGTTTGCTTAATATCTGTCACTTCCCCTGGAGGTAATATTAGCAAAGCCTGCAACGGTATCAGTCAAGATAGGCTAGCATGCCGGGGATTTAGCTCGGCGGTTCGGTGGCCTGCCTAGCGTATACTAGAGGAAAATCTACCCCCACATCTCAGTAGCTTCTAAAAGCCACAGCCAGGCTTGCATCTCCTTCATACTGTACTGTGAGTGTGAGCTGGGTGTGACTCTGCCCACACCTAGAGCTCACTCTGGGACCACTGTGACAGAGCAGCTCTCAGTGACAGTGCCATCTGTTACAGCAGGTGCAACAGGGATGTGGACCCACACAATAGCTTTTGAACTTCTGCCTAGACTTCTCTGACCATCTTCTAGGACAGCAGGATAGGTGTGCTTAACCCTTGAGTTGGGAAGGCGCTGCAGAAAGGAAAAGCAAAATATTTGACAAATGACAAATCTGCTCAGGAATCCTGTTTTGTCAACCACTGCCTATCCAGTACTGGTATGCCTGTTGGTTTTCTCTTTATTTTTAAATGTTCTTCAAATAGCAGGGAAGTTAGTTGATGTGACTCTAAAAGAAGTTAGAGAAAGAATGGCCGCAGAGGTAGAATGAGGCCAAGAATGTAGAATTTCAGACAAATCTTGGTCAGAAATATAAAATTCACATGGAAAAGAATAAAAGACACATCAAACATACCAAGAGAATGACAGTAAAATTTGGTTGGCAAAAGTCTACGCTTCCAGACATTTTGGTAGAGTGATGGGGGAAATAACTGAAGATTTTCAGATTTGATCAAACTTAAAATGCAGACATGGTTGCAACAGTATTTCTCTTTCAGGGCATTTTGGGATCAGGGACAGAGGTTCAGGGAGAGTCTGACTTGAGTGTATGGAGAGGTTTTCTTTCTGCAGTGTACTCAGGAAGGCTGTGTCTCCATTTTCTCACACACAGGGAGGGAAATATCTTTAAAAACAAAGGATGGATTCTGTCTCTGAACAACCAGTGATCTTGAATGCCTAAAACCAGTATCAACAATGTGCTGTAGAAAGAAAGTACAGCTGCAAATGTTGTAAATTACACAAGCACTTTTTGAGATTCAAGTAGTCTTATTTTGTGGTGAAAGTAAATGTGAAATTATAAAGACTCCTTTTTGCTTTTGAAATTAGTGCAAGATATTCAGTAGGGTAATGTGAATTTCCTTAGGAGTAAGTCTAGAGGCAGAGAATAAGAGCACAATTCTTCAGGGTAGTGGATCTAAGTTGTATTTGAAGTCATTTTAACTCTTTGGATTTATTTATTTATTTTTTCCTCACTGAGTTTATTGGTACATTTTAGGGATACAGTACAGTTGCATTCATCATTGGGCTCTTGTACCTTTACATGACAGGTCTTGGTTCTCATTTTTTCCCCATACCCCTGCCCTCTCTTCACCTCCCCTCCTCCTTTCCCTATTTACAAAAACTTTATTTCCATTTTCTCATATTTTTTTCTTTTCCCTAATTTCCTTTCCCCTACCCTTCCCACTTCTCCTACAGCTTTAGCCCTTTTCTTCCTATTTCACATTGTCAAATATATTGCTAGGATCTTATTTACCATTACAGTTTTTCATACCAGAGAAACTATTTGATATTTACATGTGTGACTTATTTACTTCACTTAAGAGTATATCCTCAATATGAGTCCATTTTCCTATGAATGAGTCTAATTTCTCATTCTTTATGGCTGAGTAGTATTACAATTTATAGAAAAACCACATCTTTATCCAGTCTAACTCTTTGGATTTAAATTTTAACCCATCCTCTCTTTCTTGATAGCAATGAGTCTATGGGAAGATAAATCTCTTTGCCTCCTCCTTTTGTCATCTGTAAGGGGGGAGATATAATATTTACTTTGACATTTTAACAAAGAATACATATAAATTACTGACAGTAGATGTACTGTTAGAAGCAATTAAAGTGATAATTGCTTACCCATCCACTTTAGCTTTTAGGGAAGAGAAGGACAAGTGAGGTTAGAGGGATTAGAATTTGATTAACACCAATTTACTTTGTGTAACATTAATCTTGCTGTGTTAGTCAACTTTACATTACTGTGACAAATATCTGAGCTAAATCAACTGAAAAGCAGGAAAGATTTATTTTGACTCATGGTTTCAGAGATTATCATCCATGGTCAGTTGGGTCTGTTGCTTTTGGGCCTGTGGCAAGGCAGAAGAACATCACGGTAGGAAGAGTGTGGTAGATCCAAGCTGCTTCTCTTGTGATCCTGAAGCAAAGAGAGAGAAGAAGGGAGTGGTGGTCTCAGAAGTACTTTCAAAGCTACACCCTCAGTGACCTAACTTCCTTCTACTACACTGTACCTCCCAAAGATTCCTGCACCTCCCAATAGTGCCAGGAGCTTGTGACTGAGCCTTCGATACTTGGGTCTTTGGGAGATGCCCCGGATTCCAGCATTGTTACAGTAGGTTAAGTCAGGCTTAATAGAGCTGCATAGAGGTCCCCAGCAGGGGAAAGTTATTTCCCCAGAGCCTCAGAATCCCATTAGATTATTCAAATCTTAATAAAAAAAGTGTCAAATAAAAATATTGCCTTGGCCATAATTTTGCAAATGCTATGGCTTGTCTGAATCTGCTGAGGAGGAGACACACGCTCTGTCTCAGGATGGCTTCAACTCACCACAGCTTGGTCAAGTGCAGTGGAACACAGATCATGCTGCCCCAGAAAGCTCACTGTACTGTGCCATTTAGAAACAGCTAGCTTTTTATTCTTGCTTAAGGTTGCAGGAGAATAATTGCCATAGCAACAGTTATCCTTTCCAATTCAGATAAGAACAAGAATACCCCTTGGTAGAAAGATTGAAGGTTTGTGAGGTTCGAGTCTTCTTATGATTTATTCAGAGACCCTTCAATTTTAAAGCAATTCAATTCTTTGGCCACATTCTCCTGGAAAGTAGCACAGATTCTGGATAATAATTATTAGGGCTATCTGCTATCATGGAAAGAAATCTACTTTCTCTAGTCTGGGTCCTCAGCCAGATGAAAGCTCTCCATCTTACGAAAACTAAATTAAAAGAAAATTAGCTTCTTTATCCAGTTACTATACCTTAAATGTATTTTGTCTATATGTCTCCCTAATCCAGTTCTCTTTCTGACTTCCCACTTCAGTTAACAGTACCTGTTTCTCTTTCTGTAAACAGGAGCTCAGAATGAAGTGTTACATTATACTCCTTACCCCACCATCTAAATTCATTGATCTGCTACCTTGGTCTGCCTGGTCCAGTGGTCCTCATTCCTGGCAGGCATGACAGCCACCTGTATAGCCTCTAAAAGCACAACTCTTGAAACCCATCCATAGATATAACCCATCCTTTGTGTTATGAAATTGAAACGGAAGAGTACCCCGTGAAATACAATGGCAAGAGCCAATAAGATGACTATTTAGCTACTGCCTAACGCACAGATTTGAGTATCAGCTAAACAGGACAGCCTCCTGTGATCTCCTGATCTCATATTTCCTTCCCTTTCTTTTCAGTGGTAATTCCAATCCTGAAGATTACACTCATCTGTTCATCAGACTTTTGGTATAGATATGTGCCTTCCTGAACAATAGATGGTCAAATTTTGTTGGGACTTTATGTAAATGTTTCAGACCATATATATAGTTCATGACTTGGCTTTTTTATTCTCTTTTATGATGTGGAGATTCATGCATGCCGGTGCTGGCAGCTGTGGCTCATTTATTTAGCGTACTATTCCACTAATGGCTATAGCACAATTTATTCACCCACTCTCAAATGGATGATACTTGGATTATTTCCAGTGATTCTTTGAGGGGCTAGGGAGAGGCCAGGTGCACATTAAGCTGAGTCTCTGTGGCATGTATCCAGGTATGGGACTGCTGGACCATATCTTCACTTTTCCATTATCAACTGTGTGAAATAGTGCTAATTGTCATTACTGTTTTCCAAAGTGGTTGTATTACTTTCATTCCACAGTCGTGTATGAGGTTTGGTGGTGGTTTGTATTTCCGTCTTCACTGTTACCGCCCTAGTTTCAGTGTCTGTGTCTCTGCAAAATTCTCATGTTGTGAATTTCTTTGTATTTCCCAGTCTCCAGAACTGTGAGAAATAAATATCATTTATAAATTATTTAGTCTGTGGTATTTTGTTGTAGCAGCAGGAACAGATGAAGACACGGCCTGTGTTTCTGCTCTCAGTTTTCATGCTGGAGGATAAAATGTGTTGTCTCATAGTGGTTTCATGCTAGGCAAGCACTCTCCTGCCGAGGTAGATCCCTAGCTCTTCATGTTGGTTTTGATTTGCATTTTCTGGTAACTAGTGAGCTGAATATCTTTTTTTCTGTGTGTCTACCATTGTTGCTTCCTCTTCTGCAAAAATCACCTACCTCTCTCTTGCTGTGGATCTGCATTTTTAAAATTCTGCAAGCAGTTCTGAAGAGCAGCCAAGGGTATGAGCAGTGGCCCTGTCCCTCCTGTTCCTTCCTGGCTGATAGCTGTTACCTGGCTGTTACCCTGTGTCTGTCCTGGCTCTGGCTCTCAGCCCCTTAGACCATCTCATCTCCTCTGTGTCCATTTCTCACAGTCTCCGAGCCTTATTCTCCCCCCCATTGTGTATTCACGCCACATTCTTCTTCCTGTGCCCCAGTTCTGACTGCTCATCTCCCTTGTTCAAAATACTGGTGGTTTCCTATTCCTGAAATGAAAGTCTGTGCTTCTTAAGTGTCTCTCCAGTTCGTCTCTGCCTGGATCCCTCATGCTGAGTCCTTCCAGTCTCCTCACCTTCCTTACTTCTTCTGACTCTGATATTATCTTAGGCTCAACAAGAGAACCACAGTTTCTTCCTTCCGTTCCTGGCCACCCATGAGTCCCTGAAGACCGGACACAATCTCATTTTCTTTCCCTGACTTTAACTTGTAACATTTTGTGATTGTTCACATTTCCCTTATCCTCCTTACTACTTTCTACCTGGTAGTATAGTTGTTTCTGCCAGGCAATCAATCCAAGAAGGTACAATCCTTTCTTCCTCCTGCCTCCATCTCTGTGACTTTTTATATTAGGTGAGTGAATAAAATTGTAGAATGGAAATAGAACCCAAGTGTAGGATTGGTCTTTTTCTTTCCCATAAAAGCACTGAATTCAGGGCTGGGGATTTAGCTTAGTGGTTCTGCCTCCTGCCTCAAAAATGCAGGGTCCCAAGTTCAACCTCCCGTACGAAAAACAACAACAACAACAACAACAACAAATGAATTCCTCAAAACCAATAGCAAAGTCTTCATAGGCCTCTGTGGTCTTTTTCCTACCTATAATATCTTTCTTTTGTTTGATTAAAAATTAAAGGAGGTCATAGGCTCTCTGATTGTCATTTAAGCAAACATTTAAAATTTTACCATCAACTCTACCCTTAAGAGTAAAGATACTTTGAAAAAATTTCATGATAAAAAATGGTAAATATTTTAGTATGAGTTTGGTTAGTCTATGTGCTGCCGAAGCGAGCACAAGTATGAGTTTGGTTAAAGAAAGTAGTTTCATTTATTAGGAATTAAGCCTCAT
Source organism: Fukomys damarensis (assembly GCF_012274545.1). Taxonomy (NCBI): domain Eukaryota; kingdom Metazoa; phylum Chordata; class Mammalia; order Rodentia; family Bathyergidae; genus Fukomys; species Fukomys damarensis. The sequence goes on from NW_022900945.1 coordinate 3,583,907, forward strand.
GAATAAAATTAAGTAGTCAATACTATGGATAAGAATATGAATCTCTGTATGCAAAACATTGGAGAATCAATTATATGGAAATACAAATAAATATTCACTGAATGTCTTATGTAGCACAAGTTTCCTTAAAGTCATTTCTATGTGAATGTTCCAAAAACATTTTAGAGAAGAGAATCATTGAAAAATATATCCCCAATTTCTATATATTTGTATACCAACACATGCTCTTGTGCACAGTTTTAAAGCTGTTCTTGGTATATTATAGCCTTGTCTCGGTGATTTCTGTGGTTTTGATGCCGCATGTGATGTTGTAGCTTCTCCTGTGCAGACAACCAGAAGGCTGCCTGAGGCCATGGAGAACTGGGCTCCTCAGTGTTTCCCTGGATCATTAGAGTGGTTACTTTGGGTGGCACCAAAGGTCTGTTAAACCTGGTCTGTCTCTCACAGGGCTAACAGGAGAACTTCTCTTGTGGAACTCTATCTCCTTCAGAGCATAGAAGACCTGACTGGTGACTCCAACTTACTTCTTAAGCTTCTAATATCAACATCAGTCAAAGATATTATAATACTCAAGATGGATTTTTCTCAGGAACATAAATACAAAAAATACTCAACAAACTATTAGTATGTAGAAGTCAACAACATATGAGTGTGAAAATTATCCTGTTGACAAGTATTTACAGCCAAGTGAAAGCAAAACTCCTTTCATTAATTCATTCATATTTTCCTATTTAATCTACATTAATCTCTATTTCTTCGGTATTGTCCCATTTCATCTACATTAATGTGCATTTCTTTGGTATTTAGTGTGTGCTTAATGCATGGTGCAGGATATGCCCCAAACAATGACGGGAGAGCTAGGTTATAAACTTTGGGGTTCAGTCACAGTCATCGGTGAATTCCCTTCGGGACATACAAAAAGTAACAAGATGTGGCCGTGACAGTATGTGGCTGTGAGATTGATATTGCTCATGAAACCCTCTGACTCCTAGTGATATTTTTTTAAAGACTGAAAGAAACAATCAGCATGTCTAGGGAGAGTCTTAGAAAGATTTTGAGTTAGAAGGTGGGACTTCTGAACTGGGGAGCACATGGGAACGCAGTTGGTGTTTCCATTGCAGGTTGAGATTTTAGAAGAGAGAAGAAGATCTGGAAGTTGAACAGCTGCTGTCTATAAACTTGAATAAGGACTGAAATAGATTTTGGCTAATGATAGAAAACATGATATGCTTGCAAGAAGTGTACTTAATTGGCATCTAGCTAACTTGGTCAAGAATGGCTTAAACTAAATGGGGAAGGGGAGGGAGAATTCGGTCCAGACAGACAGATGAGTGTGGCTTCTGTGGGTGGAGCGCAGGGAAGGAAGATGAGACTGAGTTCTGGTGACATTCAGCGACTCACAGGAGAGAGCAGGGAAAAGGCCAGGAATGCTAGAGCTGCTCCAGATAGCAGTCCACAGACCAGAGAAGCCTGCAGAGTGCTTTGCGACTCTAACGTGGGGAAGCAACTTCGATCATGTAAATATCACCGAGACTTATGAGACAGAAATAGAAGCGGAGGCAAAGTTTGTCTTCTGTAAGCTTCAGTCACGGGTTTTCAGCAGAATAAAGAGCAGTGGCAGTGGTGACCTTTGTGATTTCAGGCAGAGCTTTTCTAGAGATCCAGTGGTGTGCATTCCTGATTGAAGTGATTAGGGTAGGTGGAAGGGCACAGCCCAAAGACTGGGAGAGAGGTGCTGTGTGTGCAGGGAGCTCGTCCTGCCCATGGAGCACTTCCTTGTTGTCTAAGACTGAGCCAAGTGACCAGTGCTGTCCAGCTTTGGCGCACATTTGCGTTAGTGAGAAATGTTTGCTGTGCCAGCTCACTTGCATTTTAAGGGTAGTTTGTTACTGCTGCACAATCACATTTTCACTAATACAAAGATGCGTTATTAGAAAAATGTGTAGGTTGGTGGCAGTGTAACACCTTACGGAGTGAATTTCAGCCAGGTTTTAAGTATAAACATGTTTTCTTGAGCACAAGCTTCCAGAGGCTGCCGATACGTCATGAGATCATTGCACCGCAGCTTGGTTAGAAGCAGGAGCCAGTGCGGCCCCACAAATGTCCTCACCGCCCTTCCGCTCCCCAGCCTGCAAGGCTGTTGAGGTCCTCGGGGCCCATCTGTAGAACCCCGAAGGCTTAATGAAGCACAACTGTAAGACTGCAGCCACAGAAGATAGATTTCGACTCAGTAAAAGGAAGCGCAGGTCAGATGTGCGGCCCCGGGGCTGTCCGGGAGGTTAAAGCTGCGGTGGCTGACTGCTTCTGCCCAGGTGTTGATTCGTAGGCCTCCTCCAGTGAATACTTTCCTCCGTTATTCTTTATCTCGTGTTCTGCTTTCCTTTTCTTCGTTGAGCTACTTGTTTTGTTAGAAATCAATCCACCTTCTAGCTATCAATCAAGAAGAATGCTGAACCAATTTTTAAATAATCAGTTATTTTTGAGCCAGTTGTTTAGCAAGACATTATTAAAAATTAAATTATGTAAAGTTATATTTTAAATCCCCCCAAACTCATCACCTCCTCGTTACTTTGCTACATTTTGCTGTTTTCTGTACCATCAAGCTGATTTACCCTCTGGAGTCTGGATACAGGAGACAATGGCTGCTCCTGAGCGGCTCTCCCAGCTTTGCTTTGGGATCCCACTAGTGGTTTGAAACAGCCGTGGTGGTTATGTGCCCCTCAGACATGACCAGGTGTTCCATGGAAGAGCCTGCTTAAGCCTTTATCTGCACTCCGTCCTTGTGTATCTCTCTTTACCTCCGGCATGCAGGCTCCGTGAGGACACAGATTTTGTTATGTTCAGCCTTGTCAGTGCCGCCGACGGGTTTATAGACTGCATTCATGAATTCCTGAATCATAACGAGGGCACCAGGAATTTTAAAAGAAGCAAGATGAGAGAAACCAGGGAGCGTGCGAAGGAAGGTTCACCGGGGCTTGAAATGGGCCTCTGTGCTTTCTCATGTGCCTGCCTTGGCTGGTGGAGATGGGTGGTGTGTAGGAAATTGGCATCTCACACTGTTCCATTTGCAAACAGAAAAGAGATCTTTCAGTTCTCCAGTGGGCTTCTCAGAGCGGTCCTGAGCCATCCCCAGGTTCCTGAAGAAAATCCGGCAGTTTTCTGCTCAGGTGTTCAGAAGGGCTGACTTTATGGGCAGAGAGATGAGATCTCAACCCAGGAAAAATCTCAATTCCCAAACTTCAGTTTCGATGAAGGTAAAGAAGAAGAGAGGCTGGAGAGAGAACAGACCACCTGTCAGTCCAGAGAAGCCAAGCCTGGCATGTGACCCTCGCGGAAGCTTGGCCAAGCAGAAGTGAAGGCAGGTCACAGCATCTGGGACAGGGTCTCACCCAGAGTTTTCCAGTCTGAGGTGTCCTGGCTCTCTTGATGAGCTACATTTTAAACGTGTTTTCTAACCATGTTCGCAATGCTGTAGAGCAAGTTCATGAGCTAGAAATCTGTCGGCAGTATCTTGGCTACTGATATGTTGGTTTGCCCATGGAGATAGTGTTCAGCAGTTAAATATCAGATTTCCACTAAAAATATGGCATTCTGACTTCCCTGGAAAGCAAGATATCCAGTAGCACCGGGCCTGTGTTCCGACAGGGCACAGGGCCCTTGAGCCCAGTGATGCTGCCCATCGGGGGGCTGCATCCTGGTCGCCCCATGTCCTGCTGTCTATACCTGGTCCTTCCTGCTTTCTAAGGCTATCTGCAGGGTCCTTGTACCCCATTGATACTGCTGCATAGCCACTTTCTCCATGGAAAGTCGATTACTTGCCAGTGGAAGTTACATACCAAAGCTGGGCATGGTGGCACACAGCTGTGATCCCATTGTCAGGAGCTCAGGCAGGAGAATTGTAAGTTTGAGGCCAGCCTGGGCTACACAGGGGGACCCTGTTTCAAAAAACAAATGAAACCTGAAACAACAAAAACTCAACCCCCCAAGCCCAAACGTTATGTTCTATTACTTAGCAGTCAGAAATCCTGCTTGCCCTCCTGGGTCTTACTTCTTCAGGTGTAAGTGAAATTCTTGGACCAGGTGACCCTTAGGGCTTCTATTGCCCTGGCTCACACTGAAAAACTTTAACTCCTATGTGATCCACTTACAGCTCTTATGTCCAGCTCTTTCTTACGGCTCCATCTCTCTCTCTCCATTGTCTCCATCTCCACGTCTATGGCATGAACAGGACACACAAGTGTAAATCCCCTATGGTTTCTCTGGTGTGAAAAACTGAAAGTGCAAATGAGATTCAAATTGCATAATGATAATGTGAAATAGGAAGAACAGGGCTAAAGGAGTAGGGGAAGCAGGAAGAATAGGGGAAAGGAAAGAAGGGAAAAGAAAAAATATGAGAAAAGGAAAAAATGGAAACAAAGTCTCTGTAAATGGTAGGGTGGAGTGGGTGAAGGGAGGCAGGGGAATGGGGAGAAAATAAGGACCAAGATATATCATGTAAAGGTGCAAGGTCCCAATAATGAACGTAACTGTACTGTGTATCTGAAATGTACTGATAAACTCAATGAAAAATAAAATGCAATAAAACAATATATTAAAAATAATAAAAGATTACTCTTCCCTTGTGGTTCCCTGTAGAGCGGGATGTCTCTGTGTGTGGGGAGGATGGGACAAGACGTCCTGTGAGCCCATCCATGCTTTACAAGAGACATGGTTCGCTTTGTTTATTGTCTTCATAGGACTGGAGGCAATAAAACATGCTGATTCTAAAAGGATTTTAGAACTCAGGATAATACTTCCCTTTTACTTACACCATTCTTTCTCAGTCTAATTTGCTCATAATATAAAGTGTTCAATTGCTGGAAATGTTCACTGTACACTTCTCAATCCTCAATGTACCAGCCAGCACCAGATCTTTATCTTTAAGCTACCATGGTGATAGATATCCTAGATACACACATCTGAAGAACAATTTGCATTTTTCTTTATATATTGCACAAGATTCTCATTTATATAAAGGGTAAAGTGCTTATTAGATGTAAATGGATAGCTTTTATAGTAGTTTTTAAACCCAGTTAACAAGAATAAAGATGCTCTCTCCAATGTACTAGCTACCCTAGTAACCTGAAAAGCAGAGTGTGAATTAAAAAGCAGGTGGGTAAACTTGCAGGGATATGGTTTTGTTTTATGCATTCCTACTACAGCATTCTTCTATGCTGCCACCTTGCTTTGGCTATGAAACACTGTGATAAAAATTAAATACCTTTATTTTAGTTTTGTACTAGATAGGATATACATAGCTATGGGAAAGGATTTTTTTTTTCCTCTCAGTTACTTTTTTTCTGTTTATATTAGAAATGTATCTCTGGCCAGGGAAGCCTCTGTGTATAATTTGTATCTAGAGTGCCTAAGGACTGACACTGCTTTTGGAAACAGGTAGCTATTTCACAAATCTTTTTATTATTTTGTATTTTAGATTAAAAGTATATAGTGCCAAGAAATTTAATTGCCTCTTGGTTGTGGAGGATGACGTTAGATTATGTGGAAATAAAAATTAGCAGAAGCATATATTTAAGGTTTAACCAAGTGTCTTAATATAGAAAGAATTTTGGTTAGAACAGTTTTCATTTTGATCTTATTGATTTCACTTTCCTGTAGACCTGTACAAACATAAATATATTCTATTTCCTTATGGCAGGAACAGGTTGTGCTAGCGATCAATGTCAGGAGCCCTGAGAGACAACTTGATTTTGCCAGTTTAACTAATTGCATTCCTTTACTTTTTTCCTTTTAATAAGGAAGGAAGAAAAAATTTTTTTCTGTGTCCCTGTGCATTAAGAAAGACTGCTTTAGCACTAATCATTCCTACTGATAAATGAGATCTTGGAGTTTTGCTGCTTAAAAATGACAAGTGCAAGGAAAGGTTTTTGTGGAATCAAAAGGCACTTTAAGTCTAATAAATGCTTTGTGTAATTTCATTGTGTTGAAAGATGAACATAGAAAGGTTGTACTAAGGAAAAGAATTTATTTCTGAAAAATAGTTGGAACTCCTGCCTTGTGTAGTGGGTATATGTGAGATATGGAAATATCCTTTAGGGTCTGGAAATGTGAAACTTTAACAGCATTATTTTATATTATTTATCTTCAGATTTCCAGGAACAGATCTGTATTCTTTTACTAAATGCAGTTTGTTATAATTTTAACTATAGAAAAAATAAAAGGAATAAACTGTTAATGTAAATGTGTTTAAATTATGAGACATGATTAAAAAAACTTGATTCCTATAATTGTAGATAGCTGTACTGTGAAATCTAACCATATCCTTAAATAGCTATATTGTTTCTCAACAAATATGGTAGGCATTGTGCTTTAAATATAAAAATATATTTAAATGTGCATCTGTGTGACATGTATCTGTCTATCTCACTATGTAGGTCCTACATAGGTTTATCTGTACACACACACGCACAATGGTTATATGGAAGTGTTGTAATAGAAGCAAAAGAATATATATATATGCCGCTAAAGAAATGTAGATTAGATCAAGAAAACATATTTCCTGTAGTACACTTTAAGGTAATGTATTTTAATAGAAATAAAAATTAAAAAGAAAAACACATAGGCGTGCTAATTAAATTTGATGTGCACATTGGCTTTAAAAATATTTTAAGATCTTGAACTTGTCTTGATTTTCGTAATAACCTCAAGAGTTTTGTTGGTTTGTCTTTAGCATTTTTCAATATTATGCTAAACACTAATAATCCTAAAAACCAAAACAGCAGATTGATGATTCAAACTGGCAAAATAGAAATAACAGTGAAAAAATATTCATAGAAAACACGATCTATTTACGGCCTGAGCCACCTCTTCAGTTATTTCAGCCCCGCAGATACCTTGGAGTGCTCCCAGCTGCCAGGCCCTGTGTGGGTTGCTTCCTGTCTCGGGCAGATCGGCCTTCGTGACTTGCCGTCATGTCGTCTCTGTACTTTCAGCACCGACGTAGAGCTGAACACAGAAGCGACAATCAATAACACCTTGTTTTTTTTTTTTTTTTTTTTT
>NW_022900945.1:3591370-3633206 GCF_012274545.1 Fukomys damarensis
CAACGGAATATTACTCAGCCATAAAGAGCGAGAGAATAGATTCATTCATAGGAAAATGGATACATATTGAAGATATACTCCTAAGTGAAATAAATAAGTCACACATGTGTAAATACCAAATAGTTTCCCTGGTGTGAATATTCTGCAACAATGCATAAGATTCTAATAAGATTACTGACATTTAGAAATTTGAAGAAAGGAGCTAAAGGTGTAGGGAAGGCGTAATAACACCTTGTTTTATTGATTAGAATATTTGTTGTTAGTGTGAAAAACAGATTTTAGAATTACTATGTTGGGTCATGTTCAGGTTCCTTAGAAACTGTATAAATGGAAGAGGATAGAGGTGCCGATCTCCTGAACTTGCTATAATGCAGATTGTCTAACAGTGTTCAAAGGAAGTCGTTTACAGTTAGAATTTTTAGAGTTAAATATTTCTGTTTAGGTTAATATAATGGCAAGAGCAAGAGTCGGGCTGAAATACCTGCAGGTAAGCAGCTACGCCTCAGAGCCTGAGATTGCTCCATCTCCAGAAGGGAGCCGAAGGGCGGTTGTCGGCCTGCAGCACAGATGACCTGAGGATGCAGTATTTTACTGGGAAAGGGTCCAGGCCTCAGTAGGTTTTATAGACATCAGTACTTCCATTCCCAAAGTCTAGTTTCTGGTTTCAATTCTTTAGAGTTTATTTAATTTGTAAAAAAGACTTGATCAATAGATTAAAATTAAAAAACAAGTCTTTCAGCTTGTTGATGAAGAGGAGAAACGTCATTTCCCTATGTTCTACTCTAACAAAATAACCCATAAACCCCAGTGGTCAACTGATTGTTAACCAGTTCATATTCTGAATGGTATAACAAAGAAATAGTGACAGATAAACCAGTAACTCTCTTCAAAGAGTCCACTGTCAGCCTAGTCTTTCCTTGAACCATAGTTTTCGAGATAAATCTTGAACCATGGAAAATTAGAGGGAAGCTATATTTAAGATTATGCCTGCATTAATTTAAATAGGTTACTTGTACCAGATTCATTATTTGTTAAGTTACTACCATTTTCAAGATGTAGTGCAAATCCATTCATGCAAGACGTATTTATTGAGCTCTGACTCTAGGCCAGGTGAAAAAATATACGAATTAAAGCTGGGCATGGTGGTGCAGGCATATGATCCCAGCACTCAAGAGGCTGAGGCAGGATGATCGCTACCAGATTGAGGCCAGCCTGGGCTACACAGTGAGTTCAAGGCCAGCCTGAGCTACAAAGTGAGACTTGGTCTCAAAAACGTGTGTGTGTGAACATTAAGGACTGTTTTAGGGTAGGAGATGAATACAAAAACATAGTCATAGTATTGTGATTGAGTATTTTAATGCAGAAATGGAAGGTTGCATGGGAGAAAAATTGGAGTCACTCTAAGGTTACCTATTGTGTTCTGTCCCTTGGTGGTCTCAAGTCTGATGGAGAGCACACAGTGGGAGGGGGCAAGGGTCATCATGATTAGGCCCTGCGAGTTCCAGCTGGGCCCTGATGCAGGGAGAGGAACTGAGGGGTGGCCCAACAGGGCACTGGCTCTGCCCAGAGCACATAGAAAGGAGCAGCAGGAAGCATGGTTAGAGGAGGAGACAGGTCCTGGTGGGGTCTGAATTTAGCCTAGGATTGTGGATTTCCGCACAATGCGAAGATGAAAGGTACTGTGCTCTCTAAAGCCGCACCTGTGACAGGTTGAAATGGGAGAGAGACAGAGAGAGGAGGCCTGCTGTGAGAACTAAGGAGAAGCCAGAGAAATGGTGACTTGGGAATAAAGAGGAGGAACAGATTTCTGTGCATGGCGGGGACACGGCAGCAGGATTTGACGGTGGAAGAGGTGTGGAAGTGAGCAAGATAACAGGCAGAGATGAGTCAGGGCTCCCTCTTCATTTCCTGGGTCACTGGGAAGATGCTAGTGCTATTGGCAGTAATAAGAAAGTCAGAAGGATGGCGGGTGTGCAGAAGGGGCAATGGCAAGGAACAGTGCTGTAAGGCGAAAGCTGGGAGCCCGGAATGGGGGCAGAGAGAGTGGGAACTGAATTTGGGTCGGTGGAGAGGAGAGATCTGGATCTTCCCGGGTCAGGGAAGGCGTCGAGGTGGGAATACTTAAGCAAAACACAACCAAGAATATTGTTTAATTTAGCACATATTTACTGAGTGTTACTGGGTTTTGAAGTTCTACGGAGTTCATCTTACTTATTGCCCCAGGCTGTCACCTGCCCTTGGCAAGTATTTTCGGTACATATTTGCCGCACAGATAAAGGAAGACCTCCTTTGCCAGGAATTGTGGCAGAGTATTGATAAGAGCAGTAGAGAGGAATAAGTTCCTGGCCTCCCAGAGCTGCTGTCACACAGAATGATGTGTTCCGCAGTTGCAGAGCTGTTTGCAGGAAGCACAGAGGCCGCTGCAGAAAGGGAAGGCACCGTTGTCAGAGACGAGGGTGGCAGCTGGGAGGAGGAGGAGTCACCAGACAGAAGGGGAGATGGAGGAAGGAGGGGCGGACAGGGTGCTGCCTGCGCATGTGCGAGGGCAACCGGGGAGTGAGTGGGCACATTTAAATTTATATCGTGGATGTGGTTGGGGGGAGCTGGGCCTGGAGATGCGCATGGGGTCCATTTGTTAAAGAACTTAGCTGTCACCCTACGGATGTGAGTTATTCTAAAGGCCCGGGTTCCTCCGAGAGCTTAGGAAGTGCAGAGGCGATGTGGGAGGTACACTCCTAGGCACAGGTGCCACAACAGTCGGATTCAGAAGGCCCGGCTTCTTCTACACCAGAAGCACTCTCACACCCCTCAGGAAGGGGCCAGAAAATCCTGAGGAAGATGCTTAAAAACATTCACTTGCTGGCATCTTCTCGACCATTTGCTTTATGCTTTAGGACCTAGCATTCTAATTCCTGTGGGGGAAGCCATCCTTTCCTTCTCTGAGGTCTGAGGTATGATTTAAAAAATACCGTTAATGTTTAAATTTTAAAATAAATTTATTTTGGTCAAAAACAGTGCCATGAGTCCCCCTCAAAGTCCTTCCCCTCACCTTGCACACACTCGTCCCACCGTCCTGGCCGCTTCCCGCAGCAGCTCTGGAGTCCTCTCTCCTGAGGGTCTTTAGTTCACTGTCCTGGCCGCCTCGATGTCCTGAACCCATTCAAAACCTTTCCATCACGTGGTCATCCTGACTTTGGGGAGGAGCCGGGATTCACACGGTGCCAGAGGTGAGTAAGGTGCCCAGGGACAGAGCTTTCACGAACTCGCCTCTCCCTTGGTGGCACACTGCCATGGCGTTCACTGTGTTTTCGATCATAACTTGTAAAGACCGTCCTGAAAGAGGACTCCCAAAACTGCTTTAGAAAGTGGCAAGAGCAGTGGGACAAGTGTGTCCACAGGCAGGGGCAGTATTTCAGTGGGGTCCATGGCAACGTTACTGTATAAGTTCTTAAAATTTAAACACTCGCCAGATTTTCTGGTCACTCCGTGTGATCTATTACAACAGTTCCCAAAAAGTTTTCCCGTGTAAGGCCGTGGGTGGCCATGAGTGGCATCTCATGTTAACAATTTATTAAAAAATACATGCAGCTTTTGTCCTTCCTTCCTGGTAGTCATGTTCAGTAGGTTATGTATTCATGTGAAAAAACTGAAGGCTGGAAGTTCATAAGTATGCACATACATTTAATCCGTTTCTTGGCTTATGTTTAAATCAGTAGATACTGAAAGACAGGATATATATTTTTAACAAGTCTGCTTTTTTCCTACATTTGAAAATAAGAAATTTTGTACCCAAACATATCATTCTTCCAATGTTTTTAAAAAATAAAGATCTACTTTTTAAAAAGCTGTAATTCACAATTTCCTTTTGGTTAAATATAATTATGCTAAAAATGGCATATCTCTACATATGCTTGCTTGGTAACATTGACTATTACTTGCCTTTTTCTGGGCTGTGACATAAGTGGGAATAGGACGATTATAGACTCTTCTGGTAATAGAATTGCCATATAAGGCTAGGATGAGTGGATGGCTTAGTTTTAAAAAAATTTTTCTGTTTGACTTTGAGAGAAATTGATCATGTTTATCTCACACGTTTCTTATCCATGTGTCTTCAGTATTTAATCAGAATACTTGGCACATCTGCAGTGCCTGAGACCTGACATTTGTCACTTGCTTTATAAATATGGACTCAGGCATCTTGGGCAAGACAGCAAAAGCAGGCACCAGAATAAGAGCGCTTATTAACTGCTAATGATTGCCCTGGGTGCTGTAGGGGATAACAAAACTGAGAAAGAAAATATGTCCTGTGCCCTCAGGAAGCCTACAGTTTAGCCAGGCAGTCCAAACGCAAAGTATTTTCTGAAGAAGAATAAAAGTAGGGCACAGAGGATTGCTTAGCGTTGTCTTGGTAAGTTTAACGTCACCCAAGAAACACGTTCTTAGGGCTGGAATCGTGGAGACCATTGCAGGTGTTCTCTGCAGCCAATGGAAGTTTTGTGGCTGAACTGGTTCATTCACTGCTGTTAACTTGGCACACAGGAGTGGTTTGCCAGCTCATTTTGCATTGGATTTGAAATTTCACAAAAATGAAATAAGACCACAACTAATTTGGAGTTCTTGTAATTTCTTTTATTGCACGCAGTTTTGTCAGTGTTTTTTATTATAGAATTATTTGGGCATTCTGAGGTGACCAGGATTTGTAACGCAGCTCTGTTTAGGGTCATTTCAAGGGGATGAGGTCTGAGGTATGAAGTGGTGAGAGTTCCTCTGGATCAGCCCAGCTGTTGAATTTGCAGAGACTGTGGCGAGCTCCTGCTCTCCCCTGTCTGAGTTGCATCTCCACCTATCGTGTCTGCACTCTGGGCTTCCAGGACGTGGTAAATTATCTTTAATTAGCATTGTAGACAGTTTTTTCCATCTGTAGGAAATATCTCAACATCCAACATAAGAACTTTGGCAGCTCAGAAGTGAGATTTGTATAATATACTTATTTCCATAAGTATGAGAAATGGCAAAGGATTCATTGAGGGGAATACATTCCTTGCAGTATAAACATGAAATATATTTATTTTTTCTATCTAAATTTTCATCCTTGCTCTCTGTATTCCTTTTTAACATCCTTTAACAATATCTGGGGGTAGATTATGTGGCTTTCTAGGCATGTTTAATTGTTAAAACTTAGTTTCACCCAGTTTGAAACTTCAATCTTGTATGTGAGCCAAGGCTTTCTCCCCCTGTTGTGTGACTTGTGTGTGGTGTGGGGGAGAGTATGGCTCTGACACCTTCTGGGCTTTGCTCTTATTACATTTATAGTTATAGAGAATTGGAATGGTCTATATTTCTGTCACCTAACAAAAGTGTAATATCCTTTTTTAAATCAGAAATTTTTGTTTCTGGAAATGCCTTAGCTTTGAGTAGATAAGCCTCATAAAATGTGCCAGCTCATGATAATCTTCACTTGGAGTTACAGAGATAGCAGTGTAGTCTTTGTATTTAGTAAATAACTTCTCTGGTATTGATTTGTTGTAGAAAGGACTCAAACAACACAGAGACAATATGCAATAAATTCTTACTGAAGACATTCACTGTTGTGGGTTTAAAAGCACAGTTTTCTGCTACTAGTCATAACCTTTCATAATGTAAGGAAATAGCATTGATTGCTCTTGTTGTCATCATGGTCCTCAACACCATGGAATTAAATAATAGCCACATAAAATAAAGTAAAAGAATAGTAGCAATAAGATGTGACATTTATTGAGAGCTCACTACACACCTGCTGTTTTGCAAGCTACTTCCCACAGGCCCATTTGAGCCCCTGATAGCCACACAGGGAAGGGAACTGAAGCACGGAGATGGTCAGTGTCTGGCTCATGAGCACATTACTTGTAAAGGAGGAGCCTGCATACAACCAAGGCAGCCTGTGTGTACGTGCTGAGCTCCTTGTATCGCTGCTCTGGCTGGGGGCTTTGGGACTCAGCACAGACCAACTGTTGTGGGCAGATGTGGGCAGGACGAGGTGGTGGCTGATGTGAGACTGCGTAGCTGTTTGTGGAGTAGCCATGAGTTTCCGCTCTTCTCAGCAGCCTGTGTGCATTCACGGCCCTTGCCTTACTGTCATGCCTACCTTCACCTAACTGCTGTGCATGGAAAGCCTATCAGTGGCTTGCATAAGAGGCTCTCTTTGCTATTAGCCTGTTAGTCTGCATCAAGACCTTGGCTGGGAACATCTGGAGATACAGATTTGTCAGTACAGTGGGAGTTGAGGAAGCTCAGGGGATATTTCATCGAAACTCAATGAACAGGAAGAAAATGTATTGATTAATTTCATTAATGTTTTAAAAAACATGGGGTATACTTTTTAAATAATAAAAAGGCCCCTTCTTAAATATACAGCTTTATGAATTTTAAAGAGTGTAGATGAAATCAATTCCTGTGACCATGAAGTATCAACCACACTTAATAGGTAGCATTTCCTCTTATCCCCAAAGGTCTCTTGGGCCAAGTTCCAGTCCCTGTCTTTAACCTCAGGAAAATCCTGATGTGCTTTTAATCATTGTAGATTATACTTTCTTTCTAAAGTTTCATATAAACAGAATCATATGCACTTGTGTGACTTTTCTTGTTCAGCAAAATGTTTTTGTGATTCACACGTTATTTCATGAATTGTGCTATATGCATTTACATTACTGATAATGTCTTATCACATGAAGATACTACAAATTGTTTGTTCATTCACTTTTGTTGAACATTTCAGTTGTTCCTAGCTGCAAATGAAGCTATGTTGAAAATTTATATGCAATTTTTTTGGTGATGGCAGTTTTCATTTCTCTTAGGTTATTAGTCAAGGTCTAATCAAGAGACAGAAATGACATACAATACTTTGAATAGCAAAAGTTTGGTTTAAAAATACTATTAAATCATAAATAGAGGACATCATTAGGAGATTAGAGAACTGGAGTAATATAGAATTGGCTATTAAGGTAAAAGGAGAATTCTAAGAAATCTGGGAAGGGTGGAATAGGAGACTAGACTGAGCCGGTGTTAAGACTAAGCTGGAACAGGGAAAGAGGATGCTTCTTTCTGGTGCTGAGGGTCAGGGCTCATTTGAGAGGGTGTGGATGTGGTTCAGTAGATGGTGAAGAAGTGCTGTGTGTGTCTCTCATGAAGGGCATTTCACTGGATATCTGCTTTCAGGAGCACCAGGGGAGGTGGGGAAGTGTCCACCGGGAGATGGTTCATTTGAGAACTCACCGCAGAGATTCCCAAGGGAGCCTGGGAAGCTGCCCACGGAGAGGTACCTCCTTGGGCACAGCCTGGGAAGTTCCTGTCTGGGTTGCCAAGGGACGCTGTTCCTGCAGAGGTGGTCCATGTGGCACTCTGTAAGAAGTCCCAGTGGGAGCTGAGCACAAAGGGGCCAGGGTGGCAGTACTCCCTGGGTTTTGAAGATCCTGAGAGGGCGTGGGAGGCTGGTTAAGTGGCATTGTCCTGCCGGCCACAGCACTTCTCTCTGGCTGTGGAAGGCTGTTCAAGGGAATGTCCTTGGCAGGTGGCATAGCGGGCTGCCCACTGTCTGAGTCCAGTAGAAGGCTTCTCCCAGGGAGGCTCCCTATCCCTGTGACCACTACTCTACCAAGCTGCCTGAGGGGATGCCAAGCACAGCTGTCGGGAGGTGCCGTATTCTTTTGACCACTGTACCCTACAACAGAAAACCAAAACCAAACCCCCAAACCCGTTAGCTTTGCTAGAGTCGGATGTGAGGAACATGCCGGCGAGAGAACGAGCCGCCCCTTCCCCTTATTGTCTTTCTGGACCATCTCTCCCTAAGCCTGGCATTGTACCTCCTGGCTTAGGGGATATCGGCAATCAGCGGGATGCGGCCCCAGCGTCACAGAGCAGGCAGTGAAGAGTGAGTGTGGAGCGAGGGGCCCTGCAGTGGTAACGGGAATGCGGTCTTCCCTTACCACTGGATGTTTATACAAGAACTCGCCAAACTCCTTTCCAGAGTGGCGATGCCCTTTGCATTCTCATCACCAAGCGCTCTTGTTGCCTCAAATCATCGCCAGTACTGGGCCGTAATGCTCTCTTTTAAGTCAGTTTTAGTAAATTTTCTTGCAAAGAACTTTTATCAATTGTACGGATGTTTTCAAAGAATGTGCTTTTATTTCCATGTGCTCCTTTACATTTCATTAATTTCTCTTTTTGTGTCTATTTTCTTGGGGTTTCCTCCATTTACTTTGCGTTTACTTTAGCTCCTTGACAATCTTAATGTGAAATCTTCGATTATTGATTTTAGATCATTCTCCTTTTCCTTCTTTCTGATTTTCTAATTTAAATCCATATCTCTCATTGTAATTCTACTTTAGCTGTTTATTACACATTTTTATGTTTTATTTTCATTTTTATTTAGCAAGAATATAGGTTTCCTAACCTACATTTATTTGAGGATTTCCATGTAATTTTTTTTTTTTTACTGATTTCTAATTTGTCTGTTGTAGTCACACAGCGTTCTCTGAATTATTAGTCCTTTAAAATTATTTTATACCTGTCATGGCCTCTTTATGTATCCTTGAAGAAAACAGATTTTGTTGTCACTGAGTATATATTTTGTTGATGTCAGTTTGATGAATTTATTGATAATGTTAAAAAATTCTTTATCCTTATAGATTTTCTCTCTGTTTAATCTTTCAATCACTAAGAGTATTGGCTTTTCCAATTACAATTGTAAATTTATTTCTTTTTACTTCTGCCAGTTCTTGCCCCATGTGTTTTGAAGTCTGTTACTAGGTACCTACAAATTTACAGCTGCTATGTCTTCTTGAGCAGCTGATTTCTTTATCCTTGACATACTTGATTTTTATGATCACATTCCTTGTTTTAAAGTCTGTTTTATTAGATATTAATCTTATAAATAGCAGCATTCTCATGATTAGTTTTTATGATATATCCTTTTCCATTACCTTTTGTGTAATTTGTCTATGTCCTTATATTTTGAATGGTTTTTCCTGTAGGCAACATATAGTTGGGTCATGCTCTTTGTTTTGTCAAATTTGACACTAGCTGCATTTTAATTAGAGTGTTTAAACTTCTGTTTAATATTATTATAGGAATGTTTGAGTTTTTCCAGTTTGTCCCATCTGTTCATCTTTCCCTTCCCCTTCCTTTTATGCCATATTTTGTTTTGAATTAAAAAAATATTTAATACTATTCTCTACTATTAGCTTTTTAGCTATAACTCCTTGCTTATTTTTAAAAATGTTTCTCTAGGAAAACCTTTGGTATCAAAGGAAAGGAGAAAATGAAACTGAAGTGCCCCAGTGCATCCATTGCATATAGTGAAATAAATTCTTAATTGTCTTATATAGAACGAGGTATCTACTGTTCTTTGGAACAGTAATAAATAGTCCACATAGTTTCCGACGCTGTGGTTGCAATGAGAATAGTGCGCTGATTGTCAGTGCTTTACAAGGGTTTACAGTGTATTAATTAATTAATTTATTATTTATTTGTCTTTTTGGTACCGACAGTCGAACTTGGGATCGTGCACTTGTGAGGTAGGCCGTGGCACCACTGAGCTACATCCCGGCACTACCATGTATTTATTGTAGTGTACCTTCAAATGACGCCATACTGCCCCCTGCATGAGAACAGACAGAATTCCTTCTCCATCTCCCTCTCCCACCATATATTTTGTCTCCCCCTATTATAAATAGCTCAAACCATCTTGCCTTCTGGTTTAAAGAGTAAATTTTGTTTTAAAGAAATTAAAAAATGTGAACGATTGATTTTGTATTTCCCATTCATGTGTTTTCCTTTCTGGCTTTTCTTAGTACACGCTCGCAGTGCCTACTGACTGCACTCACTGCGGGGTCGGTGCGGGACAGGACACGCTTCAACTCCCTCCTTCCTCCCGCCCTCCACCTCCTTTTATTTTTCCAGCATTAGATTCATTTGTCTTGTAAGACCTTATGAAGTTAATTATCATATATACAGGCTGAAAACCAGACTAATAGGCCGAAGAAGATACAAAGCACGTAGGACAACAGTACCAAGTCAAGGTGCACTTTTAAACACATTGCCCACACTGGATTACAGTACTGTTTTTTTTCCTATTGTCTGTCTTTTATTTCATATTTTATATGCATACAAATATGTATATGTATATATGGAGTTTTTCATGTTATATTTAAGCTTGTGTGTGTCTGAGTTACTTCACTTAACAGTGTGACCTCAAGGTACATCCATTTTCCTAAAGATGACTCAAGTTTAAGCCTCTTTTTGTGGCAGAGTAGAGCTCCATTGTGTGTAAATACAACATTTTAAAATCCATTCCTCTGTTGATGGACATATAGGCTGTCTCCAAGATTGAGCTTTTATGAATTGTGCTGCTATAAACATGGGTGAGCGGGGCTGGGGATGTAGCTCAGTGGCACCCCATCTGCCTTGCAAGCTCTAGTCCTGAGTTGGGTCCCTGGTACCAAAACAAAACACAACAAAGCAACATGGGTGTGCGTACATCACTGTGGTATGATTTCTGTAACTCTTTTAGGAAGACACCTAGACGGTCATGTACACATTTTTAAGGTCTTCATTCTGTTTTTAGACTTAGTTTTCTTTTATCATTTTCATTGCTTATAAAACTTGCTATAATGTGTCCTATAGGGCATACCTGCTGGCATTGAATTTTCCCCCAACATTTTTTTTGTCAAAATAAGCCTTTATTTTGTTCTCGTTTTCAAATGTGTGTTCTCTAGGTAAAGAACTATAGGTTGACAGTTTGTTTTTGATTTTACTTTAAAGATGTGGTTGTATTGATTGCTGAAATGAGAAATCTATGATCTTTCTCTTATTTGTTTCTCATTATGCAATATATCTTGCTCTCCGTAACTGTTTTGAAGTCTTTATCTTTATTATTAGCCTTTAGCAATTTAATTGATGTATGTGGTGGGCTTCACTCGTGTCTGTCTCATGTGAGTTTGTTTCATTTCTTAGGTACAGGTTTATAATTTTTATCAATTATTTAAATGTTAGCCATTATGTTTCTGTATTTTGCCATTTCCCCTCTTTCCTTTTCTCAGGAACATCAATTATATGTGTGTTAGAACTTTTACTACTATGTTTCAGTTTGTTGAGTTTCATTTCATTTTTTTTAGTCCTTTCATCTATCTCTGGTTCATTTTGTACGAGAGTATATATATGTTTTCAAAATTAAACCTTTGCTTTATAGTATCTAATCTATTCATACTATCAATGAATTTAAAAAATATTTTATTTCTAGATGTTCTATTTGTTTATTTTGCACATTTGACTAGGAGATGGTTATATTTGCTCTTATGTCCTTGCTGGCTTATTGAGTCTCTCTGCCAGTCCTGGGTTGGTTTTTATGGACTGACCTTGGATGAGAGTCACATTTTTCAGTTTCTCTTCCATGTATAGGAATTTATTAGATACAAGGTATTGTGGGTTTTGTTCCTTTCCGTTCTGGTTTAGATCTAAAATGTCCTCTGAGAGCCTGGTGTGTTTGGGCCCGCAGCATTGTCGTTCACTGCTGAGTTTATCACTGACGCGCACTTAGGCAGTGGGGCTTGGTCAGAAGAGGGGGTCACTGGGGTGAGCCCTGGGTGGGAGAATTCTCTCTCCCAGGCCTCTCTCTTCTCTGCTTCCTGGTTGCCATGGGTCGAGCATCTTTTCCTCTGCTGTGCCCTTCTTTTCTGTGCCATTTCTGCCTCAGAGCCAGCTGACCATGGACTGAAACCATGAGTCAGAGTAAACCTCCCCCCGTGAGGTTGTGGGTGTGGGGTGTTTTGTCCCAGTGGTGGGAAAGTATCTAAAACATTTCCTTTGCATTTTTGTTCTTAAATTCCTTGAGATTACCCTGATTCTTCTGAAGCCTTTCAAGAAATTTGGAAATCTAACGTTGCCCTGACTCCAGGTTCAGCCTACGACTTAAGCAGGGCTTCCTGGTTCCTCCCAGGGGTCCGTGAAGCCACTTCCTCCCTGTTTGAACTCAGAAGTTCCCAACCCTTTGTAAGCTCCTGAAACTCATTTTAAGGCCTCCTGGTTCTTCTGTGCTTGGCTTTGTGACACTGCAGCTCACATTTGTATATCATACTCTTCAGTGGACTCAAGGAGAGCTCTGAGCATATGTCCGGGGCCCTTTTTCTAATTCCTCCTCTTCCCTTTAACTCTTTCCACAGCGTCCAGCTTTCTCAGTCCATCTGATATCTGACTTTGGTGTCCTGTGTTCTGCTCAGCCTCCTTCCTTGCCGTGGGTGGAGAGTGTGGCTCTGGGTGGATCGCAGGGCCAGGTGAAGGGCTCATCTCATTGCTTTCCTTTATGTGAGGCTCTCATGTTGGTGCTGTCTCTTTGTGAATGTCTGAAAGAAGGTTTTTAAGAATATGTTTCCCCAGCTTTCTTATTGTTTATGGTGGAAGTGTATCAGGACTTGTTGTTTTATTATTAGAAGTAAAATTGTCCCTTTCTATCAGGTTTGATGGAAGATAAAATTTTCTTGTGACGACCGTACACCACCAGCTGTCCTGAGTGCTTTGCACTCCTGGATAGACTGAGTTAATATTGAAAGCTTTCCTGGATGGGGTTTCTGAAGAGTTTGCTTCAGCCACTGAAGACTGTGAACAGTGCCGGTCTGTCTAGTTCCCCGGTGTCTCCTGCCGAGGTGACCCTCCTCAGTTAAATGCAGTCTTGTGTTGTCAGTTGTCGCAGTCACTTTCCTTGTTGTAAAGACAGTACCTGATACCTGCAAATGAAGGAGAAAAGTTTCATTTTGGCTCACAGTTTATAGAGGTTTTGGTCAATAGTTGGCTGGCTCCAGGGCAGAACAGCATGGCAGGGCAAGAATTGGTCATGGCATGGTTCCAGGAAGGAGGGGGGAGGGGGAAGCTGACGAGGAAAGGAGGAATCTTGAAGTTGCCAGAGAGAGCAGCGACTGAACATCAAGTTTAGGGACTACAGAAGGGCATGGTCAGTGACAGAGCTGATAAGCCTGCTCCTCCCAGGTCACATTTAGCTGTAAATGCCTCAGGGGATCATCCACGGATGAGCGTGACACCCTAGGATCCCATCGCCTTCCAGAGCACCGTCAGTGAGTGCAGGCGGCTTGGGGGTGGCATCTAGATATGAATTCTACCACCAGTGGATTGTGCTGAGTATCTTGGAGTCACCCTTGACTTCTTACCTTCTCTTCCCCACGACCCAGTCTCTCAGGAAACTCTGTCAGTGCTGCCATTCGAGTCCTCTAGCGCCCTGTTGCTGTCTTCACCACCACATGCTCCAGTGTTATTTTGTTCCTGGAATATTGCAGCTCCCTGACTCCCTCACAACCTACACACATCCCTCTCCCCAGTTTATGGTTGCCATAGTAGCTAAAATAGAACTGTTAAATGTAAGTTGAATCATATTAATCCATTGTTCTACACTCTCTGAGGATTTTTCACCTCACCCAGGATGAAAACGATGTTCTTCAGATTCCCCTACCACACTACACAGACCAGCTTCAGTTACTTCTGCCACTGGCTGCACCTCAGACGTGATGATGTTCCCACTGTTTTTCAGTCATACCAGGAATGTTTCCACCCCAGGGCCTTTGAATTTCTGTTCTGTGTGTGTGTGTGTGTGTGTGTGTACCTGTGTACGTGCGTCTACATTGCTTTCCTCAAAATCAGCAAATTTTCATTCACAGTCATTTTGTTTGTTGTCTCCCTGATGAACCTATTTAAAGTTTAACTCTTCTGTCTTCTTCACTGTTTCTTGATTTTATTCGATAGCATTTATCGCCATTCAGTATAGCTCTGATATTGTATCAGTAAATAAACTGATCTTATCCAGAATATAATTTGTATGTTTTAATTACTGCATTATTTCTGTTCCCCAAGACACCATTGAGTACATAGCACACATTCCAGAGAGACTGGTGGAATAAATGAATATTTGAAGTCAGTTGTCATAGTGATCAGATACTTCTGCCTTCCATAGCCAGTATTTCTTTGCCCTTGGCACTGTTATAGAAAAGCTGCCAGGTTCTTGATCTATGGTACTTTTTTCCTACTTCCTGCAGGCCCCCCATCTTGCCAAGTTCTCTTTCTTTATAGGCAAGCTACATAATAAAGATGACTCAGCTAGAGCTCTCTTTGTATTCAGATATATTTTTCTGGCATTGGAAACTGGTTATTTGTCTTGGGGTTGGAGGTCCCCAAATAGACTGAGGTATATATCCTTTGGAGTGGGTTATTTCTGCAGAGAACTAATTTTGTCATTTGCGGTTTCTTTTGAAACTTTCATTCTCAGGTGGCAACATTAATTTAAGTTCCAAGGTAACTCATTGTAGTCACTGGGAACCACTTTGCAAGTGTTAAAAATGAGATCCCTTAAAAATGTTCAACTCAGTTGTGATCATTTGAGTTCATATAATCAATGTTTATTCCTTGCCACCTCCTTATTATAAATAGTAGTTATGTGCACTGGCAAATCCATAAAAGCCTACTCTATCCACATGTAGCTGAGCTGCAGTTCTAATAATGCTATATGTACATGATTTATAATCTTTTTTATGAGAAACTGTGTCCAAGTTCTAAGCGGCTATGAAGTATATCTGGTTGCAAGTTCCAAGTAATTGATCTACAAACATTTTGAAATACAACTCTGTGACAAGCTGGGATTTACAATTACTTGGAAACATTTCAATATCTAAGATAAAATGTGCCAATGAATGTTGATTAATATTGTATACAGGAACTGGAAGTTTAAAAGTATTAAGTAGTAATATTTAGACCTAATTTTATAGTTAAAAAAATTTTAATGTAATTAAATTGAATTAAATTTATAATAGAGAAATATAAAAGCTGTTCTATGAAAAAATAATTTTTCATGACAAAAATTATTAGAGAATAACAATAGTAAATATATTGTATATCATGACCTTAAAGAGAATATATTTTCAATTGCTAATCTATCTCTCAGCTCATTTCCTAATAACACTATACCAGTTTTTGCATAAAATATTTTAATTATTGACAAGGTACCTCACATTTGTTATAATTTTGAACAATTGAAACTGAAAGCATAAATAAGGACCAAAAAGAATAACAGACACTGTGAAATAATTTTATAGTTTTTTCATCCTTTCATTGCAAGTTATGGTTAGCCTGGAGACAATATTTTCTTCTTTTGTGCCTTCATTTCCTGGTTAGAGAATAAAATTTTAGGGCTGACTCTTTTAGCATTTACATGCTTAAATGATTTTTGTTAATAGAAGAACAGCGAATTTACCACAGAATGGCAAGGGGCCATTCTTGTGGCCCTAGTTTGATTTGCTCAGGGACCTCTCGGAAGGCGGGGTAAGAGACAGGAGGTCTGGTTTTGCTCTGAATTCTGGTCTGGAACATCTGTGCAGATAATCTGGGACCTTTCCATCATCATGCTGCAAGCCTGATCCCTTGGGATTGCAGAGGGATCTGCAGAAATAAGCCACCAGTGTCTTTCAGAAAAGTGAATAAACTTCTGGATGTCGTGATAGTCCTTAGATAGGATGAGATCGCATTACATCATGTCTCTAGCCTTCTTCAGCAACTTTACGAAGGATTTTATATGTGGCCTTACCTTTGTATACTTCAGCCTTTCTTCCATTGTTTAACAAGGCCCATTCTGTAACAGACCCTTATCAGGAGAGCTGGGAAAAGGGAGCCTTTTGCTTTCATTTCAGAGATATTTGCCTTTGGGAATTCAGCATGTGAGTTCTTGTTTTTCTCTGAGGACATCACAATTTGACATCCATGTGTTCTGCCATAGATAGCTGTGTCTCGCCCCTTATTGCCCAGTATTTCTCAAATTGGCATCCATAGGTCCTTGGATCTTTAAGGACTTATCTTTGGTTATTCATGAATACAATAAGAATGTTTGTATTTTCCATTTGGTGATAAAATAATTGATATAAAATATTTTGGGTTCTCTAGATACCAAAGTGAACCTGAATTGGTATCACAAAAACTAAGTTTAACCTCATCTTGAATTGAGGGTGCTCTGGAGAACCCCAGGGGATGTGAAATACAGAAGAATGTGTGCCAGGCCACCGTCCCCTTCTGGGTGAAGGTGCGAGGTGACCGAGTAGATCCAAGCTTTTTGTACATTGATACATTTATTTTTGTTTTGTAATGCAATAAAAATACTTTGATAACCAATGTTTTAAAAATTTGATATTATATTTTATTGTACAGACATGTTAATTGTCACATATAATGATCAATTGGTTATCAAAGAGGAATTTGTTGTTGAGAAAATACTGAATAAGAATCAGTGGCACTAAACAGTGTTAATTAAGCCAACATTCATTGACATAAAATGCATAAATACTGACCTAGATAAATACAGCTTTTCACTAGTGTACTCAGCATTGGCAACTCAACTCACTTTTGGAAAAGCATTATATATCACACATTAAACTAATGAAGTTAAACTAATGCTTTTTAGAAAACTTGCCCAATCTTTGTATTTCCCTAGAGAGATACACACTGGAAAAACTCCTTTAACATCTTGCTTTACAGCTTATGTTGTCTGTGAAGGAGAAGTGAATCACATGATTGGAATTTGATGACCTTTGGTTCATGGACTTTGCTTGGGTAGAGCTGGTCTGTTGAAACCCTGCAGGGATTCCAAGTGCAGCCTTTCCCTCATTCTGTCTCTCTCCTCCCCAGTGTGGCCAAGAACATTGTGGCTGTGCTGTAGACCCACATGTAGGCTGTCCCTGGATCTGGACTTGGATGGGTCAGGACAGGTAATGCTACTCTTAACTCAAGGTAGGCTCCTCAGGGCTTTAGTAGTGGAGAGACGCACTGTGATCTCTGTGTCTGTGTCTTTCTCTTGGTTAGTTCTGATCGTGAAGGGGAAGGGGTTGATCACTGTGGAGTCTCTCAAACCCCAACAGTTTTCATTCAATTTGTAAATTTGCTTTAGTCCTTTTGTTATTTATGAGTTATATGCAAAGGATTTAATTTGTTTTTATGTGAATAAATGTAAGTAAGATATTAATGGAAATAATGTACGCCAGCACAGAGACTCCTTGTGCATGCTCCTGTAGTCCATATACAAGGGGTGACCAATCCATATGATGAACATTTAAGTTAAAAAATATTGTTACACTGTACTGTCTACCTAGAATGTACCAATAAATTAAATTTAAAAAATAAAAACTATTGTTACAGTAAAAGCCAAAATGCCCTTAGTTTTCCCGAAATTCTTCCCCTTTACGTCGAAGACGTTTATCCCGTCATTCCCAGTGCTTTCAGAGGCAGTTCTGGACGCCCTCTTTCGTGAGTATCTTGCAGTGCTGCTGCCCAGAACCGTCCAAAGGAAAGAAACTAAACGTGCGATGCTGTGTCCTCATCCCCCTATCTGCTGGACCCGGCACGACTTCCAGCTCTTCCCCTGCATCAGGATAATCACGACAGGCCAGCGGTTTGAAATGATTCAGGACACCGAGGCAGCCAGGCGAGGGGCCTGTAGACGTTCAGGAAAGAAGACCCCAGGACAGCTTCCGGAAGTGGCAAGGATGCTGGGATGACTGGGTTGGAAGCAAGAGGGAGGACTCTGAGGGGGATTAGTGGCTGTGTATATTTTACTGTAATTTTAAAAAAATGTAAACATTTACTGTGGCTTTTAATCACATCACACATCACTTAAATTAAAGAAAATAAGAAATAGAGAACTGTCACCAGTATGTCCAACACAAAATAAAGAGAAAAGCAGTTTCTGTAGAAACTTTCAAAAATAAAGCCAAGTAAAAACATACTTTTAGAATGTTGTAATAATGATAAGTAGTTTTGGAATTTTCTGCATTTTAATAAAAAAAGTAGGGTGGCACAAACCTACAGACAATGTCTATAACACAGTTAGCTGACAAGAGATGAATTACACAATAATGACCAGGTCAGGTTAAACCACAAGTATCAGTGACACCCAGTGTAAGAGAAACTTCTAGATGTGACTCCTTGTTTGCCTGGAAATATGGCAGAGGAGCATGGTAGGCCCCAGACATGAATGTAATCCCCCATCCTGGTCTGGGGCCAATCCCTGTGGAAGGAGTGGTCTCCTTAATGAACGTCTGAAAGATTAAAATGAAATAGATCAAAAAGACTTCTGACATATAGTGACATACTGACTAGCTGCAGTGTATGACCATTACCTGGATCTTGGCTCAAACAAGTGGTAAAAATTATAAGAAAACTTAGAAAAATAGGAATGCAACTGAGTGTTTAAGAATTATTCAGCTTTTAGGCATGGTGATGATATTGTGGTTACTTAAAAAAATTTCTCACTTTTTGAGATTCATAATAAAATATTTTCATGTGAAATAATATGCTATTAGGAGGGAAGAAAATAAAATGAGGTATGGGCCGGGATTTAGCTCAGTGGTGCCACTGCCTGCCTTGCAAGCACAGGGTCCTGAGTTTGATCCCTGATACCAAATAATAAAGGAAGGAAAGAGCGAAAGAGAGAAAGAGAGAGAGAGAGAGAGAGAGAGAGAGAGAGAGAGAGAGAGAAAAGGAGAGAGAGAAAGAGAGAGAGAGAGAGAGAGAGAGAGAGAGAGAGAGAGAGAGAGAGAGAGAAAGAAAGAGAGAGGGAGAAAGAAGAAAAGAGAGAAAATGAGGTATACATGAATAAAATTGATCCTCAGTACTTTTGAAGCAGAATAATTGTGAGACATTATAGTATTCCCGCTAATTGTAGAATGTTTGAAATTTTCTAGAATAAAAATTTAAAAGATCCATGAAGTGCATAAAAGAATACTTAAATAAAGGTCCTTAGAAACCAGAGAATAGACTAGTAGACTTTAGAGGACTTGGCTTCATAGTGCAAAGCAAAAGAATACCAAAGTCTATTTTAAAATCCTGGGTGTCCAGGATAAACTCATTCCAATTCTGTTTAAAGATTAAGGCTGCTTAGCAATCTATAATAGCAGAGCCATTTCTTTTTAACTTTGGAGTATATTTTTGTTCTTGCAGTTAAAAAGGTCTGGCTGACAGATTGACGATTCCCTCAGCTATTTACTGAACCCCAGCTTTTAACTTGTGTGCTGAGATTGATTGATTTTTCACCCTTGGGGCAGTGGGGGCCTCGAACGCCCAGGCTGGGACTTCCAGTCTCTAGCTGTTTGCAGCCTTGTCTTTCTGCACTAATGGACTGTATCGATACTGTCATTTTTATGCACGTCACACCCAAACAGGGAGATAGGTCTTTTGCAAAAGGGAAGGGGACACAGAAGGGGGATGAAGCAAGATTTAAGATGTGTTGTTATGTGCATGTACCAGCCCCTCACAAAAATTTAAATTAAAAAATTATTTAGAGTATTAAAAATATGCTTGGAAAGTACTAGACTCTATGAGAAGTCTAACCTGTGAGCCCATGTCATTCTCTCTACATCACTGTTCACAACTATCTTTTCTTAAACAGAAACACATGCTTCAAAGAGAAACAGAGCCAACGTGTGTGTATAGAGTTCCTAGACATAGTGTAGATGTAGGATGTGTACTTTGCTATCTGTTCTCCATAAATTAAAACAAATTCTCTACTGACTCAGATGTTTCAGAATCCACTGATGGCCATCAGGTAAACATGTGAAGCCTGGATAACAAATGTCTGGCTAGGGCTGGGTCCTTGAGATAAGGAGGCAAACGTGAGACAGGGTTCTGGCTCCCTTATTTTTTTCCTTAGTTCTCAGTTGTTTGTCTTCATTGATAAACTGGCCATTGCAGAACTCTACCTTATAGGAACTTTATATATCTTTAAACATTTTTATAATGCATCTTTTCCTCCTTGTTTGCATGCGTGTTTACATTCCTTGCATGCAGTTGGTACATGTACGTACACATCTTAATTCCTTTTTTCTACCCCGTTTTCTTCCCCTCTCCCCTCTCCTTCCATCTCTTAATTCTCTTGATCCCTTTCCCATTTGTGAAAGAGCTATCTCCCTGCTTCCTGTTGCATGTCTTATATTTTGCTCTTTACTTTTGCCAGCTATTCCTTAGACAGAGGACTAATATCTAGAATATATTAAAAAATTAGATCCCTAAAATAAAAACCCAGTAAAAAATGGGCAAGTGAAATGAATAGACACCTCCAGAAGAAGTACAGATAGCCAATACATACACCAAGAAATGTTCAACATTGCTGGCCATTAGAGAAATGCAAATTAAAACAACACTGAGAGTCCATCTTATCCCAGAAAGAACAGCCATCATCAAGAAATCCAATAATAAGAAATGCTGGTGAGGCTGCTCCGAAGGGGAATAAAAAACCCTTCTACGTGGTTGGTGTGAATCTAAACTGGTACAATCACTGTGGAGAGGAGCATGGAGATTACTCAAGAAATTAAAACTAGAAGTTCCATTTGACCCCTTCTAGGTATCTTCCCCAAAGAGTCACAGACATCATGTTACAGTGATCCAGGCCCTCCCATGTTTGTAACAGTCCAGTTCATAATAGCTAAATCCTGGAAGCAGCCTGTGTGTCCATCAGCAGGTGAATGGATAAAGAAAAGGTGGTGTTTACACACAGTGGAGGACAACTCTACCGTAAAGGATAGGTTTGAGTCATCTGTAGGAAATGGATGCAACTTGAGACCGTGATGTTAAGTGAAATAAATCAGACACTCATGAGCTTCAGTATTGCTGGTTTCTCTTCTATGGGAACCCCAACATATAAACAAAGAGCAAAATAAGGAGCCTTATCACTCTCAAATTCTCAGATGGCTTGTCCAGATTTCCTCTGGCTTAAGTCTGTTCCGTCTTTCTGAAATTTCACCTATTGGTGCTGTTCCTGAGGAAGCTATAGACACCTCTGCCACCTCCCATTTATGTACAAGTGACGGACCCAGCTCTCCAGGGGAGACAGACTGCTGCACACTGTGCTAGTCTCACGGTGTATGAAGAAGGGCGAATCCTGAGGAATCTGCTGCAAGGCCAAGGGGTGCCGCACAGAGTTGGCTCAAAGGAGCCTGGGTTCCAAAGGACAATGCAGGATCAGGTGAACATTTCACAGCTCCTTTCCCCTCCATGTAGCTGGGATTAGCCATAGGGAATTCATTCACTTATTCACTCATTGAACAGAAACGTATCAAACACCTACTGTGCAACTGGGACTTTGCTAAGCATTGATTCAGCAGGTGTCCAGGCACCCAGCCACGAAGAGCCAGAGTGGTCAGACCAGGTCCAGACAGGAGAGTGGAATGTTGTCTGAGTTGTGACAATGGCTGTGTCCCCAGGAGTTGGGGTCACATGGCTTTGGAAATGCAGAGAATGCGGTTGTCACTTCTGCTTGGGGACAACGTGTGCCATCTCCATGGGCTCAGATCTCAAAGGTCACCTTGGCCAAGGTTATCCATGCATCATGTGCTCTTATTTCTATGTAAATGGAGAAAAGGAGGAGCTACTCCACAGTCGTTCTGCGTATTAAACAAAATTGTGTCATTCAAGAGTTTTTGTCACCTGAAGACGCTCAGTAAATGTAATTGTTTAAAGTTTTGGGATTTTGAACTAATATTAGTTGCAGCATTTTCTGAAAGCTGAAACAGCAAGAAATGGGTGTGTGTGTACATGTGTGTGTTTATGTAGTGTGGGCACAAAGAGTGAAGGAGTTTGCAGAATGACGGGAAGGATTAATTTGTGAATGAGATGCTGATGTGACCAATTATTACCAAAAGTTGCCAATGAGAACTGCACCCACTTTGTTTCTGGGAGGAAGCTGGAGTGTTTCTGCATATTTTTTCTTTTATTGAGTTTATTGGTACATTTTAGGTATACAGTACAATTACATTCATCATCGGGATCCTGTACCCTTACATGACAGATCTTGGTTCTCATTTTTCCCCTTGTCCCTGCCCTCCCTTCACTCCCTGCTCTCCTCCCCATTTACAAACACTTTATTTCCGTTTTTTCATTTTCTCATATTTTTCTTTTCCCTTATTACCTTTCCCCTACCCTTCCCATTTTCCCTACACCTTTAGCCCTTTTCTTCCTATTTCACATGGTCAATTATCTCATTAGAATCTTATGTACTATTATAGCTTTTCACACTAGAGAAACTAGTGCATATTTGTCAATAGCCAACTTAAATCCACTCTTAATAGCTTCCAGATGATATTTGTATGGATTTATTTTAGTTTTTAGCCATTAGAGTAATAGAAAATTTGCACTTACTCCTTGTCTTTAATACATTTTCAACAGTGTGTATTTTTGTATTGCTTAGTAGGAAAGACAAACTTTCAGTGTATTTTAGTGTATAACTATCTATATTTTTTCATCAGCTCATAGAAATGCTATAGTAAAGACAATTAGAACCATTAGTCATTATTGCTATAACTTTGCTTTTATTAGAGATGGTGAAAATGTAAGTATGTTTGTGGGAAGATTTGAGAACTCAGCTTACATATTTCATAAGATTAATTTTAGACTAGATTTTTCTATTCAGTACTCACTTTCTCCATTTTTACAATATTTTGCTAAGTTTAAAATAACCAAGAGAATATGAGAAAAGGAAAAAATGGAAGGAAAGTCTTTGTAAATAGGGAAGGGTGGAGCAGGTGAAGGGAGGCCACGGGTATGGGGAAAAACAGAACCAGGATCTGTCATGTAAAGGTACAAGATTCCAATGATGAATGTGACTGTGCTGTGTACCTAATAAGTACCAATAAACTCAGTGAAAAGCACATAACCAAGAGATTTCCAACCAGAGAGATAGAGAGAATTGTTTCCCAAGAGGGCTGATTCATTATGCATAGATGAATATATTCTTCTCCAAGGTGAATAAATTGCAGAGCGAGGCCGAGGGCAGTATAAAAGTTTTGCATATCCTAGCTGCATCTCCAGAACTAACATATTTATGCTCTCGGATGTTTTCAAATCATGTCCTAAATGATCACAATAGAACCTTTTATTGTTTCTTGAGCATTACATAAACCATTTCTCTAGTCTCCCATTACCTCCTTGTCTTCCTTACCAGCTCCCCTGCTCTCCCCTAAAATGACTAAAAGTTTACAGTGTGATGGTTAAGTACTTTCTACTTTAGGACACATCTGTATTATCGAGAGATTATATGAGGTTTAATTTAATAAATGAAACAAAAACAAATCAGTACATCCTCACTGGCTGCTTAGATGCCACTCCTTAAGAAAAAAATCTGAGACTAACAGGAAAATCAGCAAAATACACACAGCACACTAATTCATGTCTTAAGTCACCAGTGACGAAAGTTTTTACTGAGTGAAGGGTGTTAGATTTTTCCCGTGTACATTAGACTGTTTAAGAAAAAACAATTCAAAATGATAAACCTAGTGTACAACCTAAAACTGAAACTGCTAGAAGAAAGCACTTCACCATAAAGGCACAAGCAGTGGCTTTCTGAACAGACATGGGTAGGACTCCAGAAATAATAGCAGTAATTGACAAATGAGATTGTATCAGATCAGAGAGCTGCCACCGAGCAAAGGTCGCGATAGGAGATTGAAAAGACAGCCACAGAGTGGAAGAAATGCCAGCTAGTCTTCTGGACAAGGGTTAACATCCAGAGTCTGTAAAAAAGGGCTTTAAAAATTTAACACCAGAAAGAATAAATGATCCAGTCAATGAATAGGCATGAGACCCTACACAGAGGAAGATATAAAAGGCCAACACAAATATGAAAAAAATGTTCAGCATCTTTAGCCATCAGGGAAATGCAAATTAAAGCTACGCAGATTCTATTTCATACCAGACAGAATGGCTATCATTAAGAATACAAGAGCAAAGCAAAACAAATAAAAATCAAGAACAGGGAAAACAAACACTAGTGCTTATCGATGGGAATGTAAATTAGTATAGCCACTATGGAAATCAGTATGGCGTTTCCTCAGAAAACTAAAGCTAGGAATACCTCGATCTGGATGTAGCACCCTTTGGCATATACCCGCAGAAGTAAGCTCGGCACACCATAGAGATTCTGGGTTTCCGTGTTTGTGATTGCACAGTTCACGATGCAAAGGTGTGGAACCCGCCTGTGCCTGTCAGTGGATGAATGGATAATGCACATAATAAATATTATTCCATCAAAAAGAAGAACATAACCTTGTCATTTGCAGGGAAATGGATGGATGTGGGAATATCATGTTAAGTGAAAAAGGCCGAACTCAGACAAGTTTTTCCTATTTTCTCTCCTCTGTGGAGAAATGGTTGACATGAAAGTCTGTGGAAGACTACAGGGGAAGACGCGGGTAGAGGGAAGGGAACGAGGGAGGTGGGAACCTGTTATTAAAAATAAAGAGGTAAAAAAGAAAATTATCAGCTATGAGATGTGTCTTGTCACCGTATACATCGGATTAAGTCTATCCTTTAATTTAGAGCCAAACAAGATTATCAGGTGGTACAGAGACAGAGCAGCGTGCGACTCGGGTAGGGACAGTCATTTTAATGGTCTAAAAGCCAGGCAGCTATGTATGGGGCGTCCTGGTCAAGACAGTGCCCTGGAACCTCGGTTCGTAAATGCTTTCTTTACAAACGGTCTGGTTCACAGAGGCATTTAACAAAATTTTGTTTCTGTTTGTAAGCTCTGCACTGGGTGACAAACATGACCAGCCCTCTTTCCTGCAGCCGTCTTTTCCCTGTGAACCAAGGCTCCTGTGTGAAGTGTCAGATTCACGATGTTGGCATGAGAGCGTGGACCACAGTGATGGGCAAGGGCCCTGGAGCAAGGGCTCAGCGCTGGGCCCTGGGAGGGTGTGTAGACCCCAGGACAGGTGTGTTGACTGGGTTCCAGGCAGATGCTTGCTCCCTAGGACGAGGTGGAAGCTGGGCTATGTGAGTGAATTCCAAAGTCAGAAGCCTCTGAATGACAGCCTCGTTGGACCTTTTTGAAGAAAGCTTTAAATCTTTCCATGACTAAGTTCCCGGACCTGGGTTTGTGAGCGAGAATTGAAATATAGACCTTTCCACTTAGGATCCACTCCCTGGTGACACAGCTCGGAACTGGTCTGAGCTTAGCTGTCGGCTGGGCTTGGCAGAGCTGTCAAAGGCAGAACTTCTAGTAGTTGATGGACGTTCTTCCTCCCTGAGGTGTGCACTGGGTTACTGATCTTCGCAAAGCCTCTGTTTTTTTATCTATAAAATGCAAATAAAGAACTGTTTCACTGAATTACCCCTGGGGTTGATAAAAACACTTGGCACATTCCCTGGCACTTAGCTCGTTGGAATTTGCACTTTATTTTTATTTCTAACCAGTTACCAAGTAGGAAAAGAAGACTGCATTTGCCAACAAGTGACCATCAGGCACCAGGTGCCACACACTTCCTAATCATCAGGCCCTGCACCTGTCAGCTGGTGGATTGTCTCACAGTCCTGTGATAGGATCGATAAAAATCCTGGAATAACGCTTGCTCAGAAATATAACTTCAGAAGTCCTAGTTTTGGAGGTCTGCTTAATATATTAATCAGTTTTTCCTAAGCTTTGCCTCCTGAACACAATACAGAGGTCCTTTTTTTAAAAAAAGATGTGGGTTCTTATGTGAAAATGTGAGCATTGCCCTAAGAATAAGACGTAAATGTGCTGTTTCTTTTTATTTATTTTTAATAAAGAATAGTCAAAGTGAAACATGGTTCTCTTAATGGTTACTGTTTTGGTTTCACATGTGCTTTATGAGAAAATCCTACATAAATTACATAAAACTGGCTCTCAGATGTCTTCTTTTACTTATCAAACTCATGTATTTTTCCCCTCATATTTATAAATCCAAGATTTAATCATGCTTCAGAAATCGTGAATTTTTAAAAAATGTATTCCTACCTACTCACCAAGTAAGTCACTTACAACTTTGAAATCATTCTCAGGAAAATGCTTAGGTTTATTAGTAATGAGATTACATGTGCAGTTTATGAAATAATTGTTAATAATTAATGACACATAATGAGCTGTAGTCAAGAAACAGATTCTGGCCTCAAATAGTGTGTAGTTCTTCAAATCATGAGCATTTTCAGCTCAGTGAGGTTAGGCTCTGAGGGTACAGAGGATTGGTGGAGAATGAGCAGTCAGCAAAGAACAGCAGAAGTTTTATATTCACTCTGTTGGTGGTTTCTTTTGCTGAGCAAAAGCTTTTTAATAAGATGAGATCCCAGTTGTTGATTCTTTGTGATATTTCCTGCATGATCGGGATTTTGTTCATAAAATCTTTGCATACATCAATGTCTTCAAGAGTTCTACCTATTCTACCTTATAGCAGATTTAGTGTTTCTATTTTAATACTTAGATCTTTAATCCATTAGATTTTAGTTTAATGCATGTTAAAAGATATGAGTTTAGTTTGAATCTTCAGCATGTGGAAAGCACCATGCTGAAGCAGTTTTTCCAGCACTGTTTATTAAAGAGGCTGTCTTTCCTCCAGTGAAGGTTTTTGGCTCCTTGGTGAATAAGTGTGTTTGGAGTTGTTTCTGCATCTTCTAGTCTGTTCTATTGATCCTTAGCTGTTTCTTTTTTTGCCAGTATCATACTGTTTTTATCTCAGTAGCTTTGAAGTATGATTTCAAGTCAGAGATTGTGATGCTCGCTGCTTTGCCTTTGTTGCTCAAAATTACTTTTGCTCTTCTAATTTTCTTCTGGTTCCAAATAAATTTTAGGATGGTTTTCTCTAATTCTTTGAGATATGCTATTTTGATTGGGATTGCATGAAATTTGTTTAACAATTTTGGAGAGTATGGCCATTTTTATTATATTCATTCTTCCTACCTAAGAAAAAGGAATGTCTTTCCATTTTCTGATATTCTCTTCCATTTCCTTTTTCAGAGTACTGTAGTTTTCAATGTAAAGATCTTTTACTTCCTTCATTACATTCCTAGATATTTCATTTTTTGGGTGCTATTATGAAAAGTGTTTCCCTAATTTCTCCTTCAGTGAGTTTGTTTTTTGTGTACAGGAATGCTATTGATTTTTGAATGTTGACTTTATACAGCTATACTACTGAATTTGGTTATTAAATCTAAAAGTTTTTTGGTGGAGTTTTTGGGGTCTTCTGTGTAGAGTATCATGTCATCCACAAATAATGACAATTTAACTATTTCCTTTTTTATACTTATTCTTTTTTTTTAAACTGGGGATTGAGCTTGGGACCTTGAGCTTGGGTGGCATGTGGTGGAAACACTGGGCTAAATCCCTGGCCTTTTATCCTTATTCTTTTTATTTCTTTTTCTTGTCTAATTGCTCTGGCTAATGTTTGTAGAATTATATTGAATACATATGGGTAGTGATATTGGACATCCTTGTCTTTGTTCCTGATTTTAGAGTGAATGCTTTCAGATTTTGTGTACTTAGTATAATATTGGCTATTGCTTTTTCATAGATGGCTTTTATCAGATAAAGATAAAGGCCATGTATTCCAATTTTCTATAAGGTTTTTAAAATGAATGGGTGTTAGACTTTGTCAGATGCTTTTTCTGCATCTATTGAGATGATCATGTGCTTTTTGTCTTTGGCTCTGTTAATATGTTATATTACATTTATTGATTTCCATATCTAACCATCTCTGCATCCCTGGGATGAATCCTACTTGGACATGGTATAAAATCTTCTTGATGATTTGCTCCATTCTGTTTACCAGTATCTTACTGAGGATTTTTTCATTTGTGTTCATTAGGGAGGTTGACCTGTATCTCCCTGTTTTGGTTGGATCTCTGGTTTTGGCATCAGGGTAATGCCTTGCTTCTAGGAATGAATTTGGGAGTATTGCTTCCCTTTCAATTTCATTAAAGAGTTGGAGGAGTAGCAGCGTTATACCTTCTCTAAATTTCTTAGAGAATTCAGCAGTAAATCCATCAGGATCTGCACTTTTCTTTGTTGCTAGGTTTTTAATTACATCTTCAGTTTCACTGCCTGATACTGGGTTACTTAGAATCTTTATATGTTCTTGATTTAGCTGTGGTAATTCATATGTATCTAAGAATCTGTCCATTTTTTTCTCTGTTTTCCATCTTATTAGAGTACAGGTTCTCAAAGTATGTATTGGTGATCTTCTGGATTTCTGTAGGATGTGTTGTGATTTCACCCTTTTCATTCCTAATTGTATGGATTTGAGTCTTATTTCCTTTTTTTAAAAAATAAGGTTGGCTAAGTGTTTACCAATTTTATTTAATCTTTCAAAGAACCAACTCTTTGATTCATTGATTCTTTGTATTGTTTTCTTACTCTCCATTGCATTAATTTCTAGTCTGATTTTAATAATTTCCTATAGTACCAGCTTTGGCCTTGACTTGCTCTTTGTTTTCTAGAAGCTTGAGGTTCAACGTTAGGTTGTTTATTTGAGCTTGCTGTTTTTCTGACATGAGAATTCACTGCTATAAACTTCCCTTTTAGGACTGCTTTCATTGCATCTCATAAGTTCCAGTGTGTTGTATTGGCATTATCATTTAATTGTAGAAACTGTGACCCGTGGTTGTTCAGGAGGATGTTATTTAATTTCTATGTGTTTATGAAATTTTTGTATTTTTTGCCATTGATTTCCAGTTTCATTGTACTATGGTCTGATAATATGCATGGAATAACTTAAATTGCTTTGCATTTGCTTAAACATGTTGTTCTATGAGCTGGTATATCGTCTATTGTGAAGAATAGTTTTGTTTGCTGGTATTTAGTTCATATATATTTATGATTGTTGTCTCTTCCTCTTAGATTGTTCCCTTATCAAGTATGTAGTGACCTTCTTTGTCTCTCTTAGTCTTGGTTTTAAATCCACTTTGTCTGCAATTAGATTATCTACTCCCACTTTTTTTTTCTGGGTTCTTGTCATACAGAATATTACTTTTCATCTTTTGATTCTCAGTCTATGAATTTCTTTTTAATTAAGTGTGATTCTTGCATGCCACGTGTTTTTGGATCTTGCCTCTTGATCCATTCTGTCAGTATGTTGATTTTGATTGCTGAATTGACACCATTTACATGGACACCATTTACATAGTTATTACTGATATGTAATGACTTATCCTTGTCATGTTATTTTCCTGTTGCTGGTTCCCTTTTTTCTCCCCTCTGTTTAATTACTAGCCTTGTTTGGTGGTTTCTTTTTGTTGAGGTTCATGGAGTTATAATTCTCATTATCTCTTTCTAGAATTCCTTCAGAACATGCTAGAGTGCTTATTTGGTGGTCATGAATTTCTTCTGGTGCTCTTTATCATGGAAGTACCTTATTTTTCCACCAATTTTGAAAGATAATGTTGAAGGGTACCTAAATTGGGGCTGGAGAATTTTTTCTTTTAGGGCTTGAAATATTTCAAGATCTCCTTGACTTGAGGGTTTGTTTTGAGAAGTCTGCTGTGATTCTATACTTGATCTTAGCCAAAAGACCAAGAAACAATGAGTCTGCTCTGATTCTGATGGGCTTTCCTTTATAAATGATTTGTTTCTTTTCTCAGATAGGTTTTAGTATTCTGTTCTTGTGTTGAATTTCTGGAACCTTGACTCTCATATCCCTTGGGCTAGATTTTTTTTTTTTTTTTGTAATGGCTGATTGGAATTCTATATACCTCACTTATCTGTATGTCAAATGCTTTTTCCATGCTTGGGAAGTTTTCTGCCATTACATCTGTGAACAGGGTTTTTAATGTTATTTGCCCTATCTCTTGCTTTTTCATTGACTGTGATCCGTCTTTATGGCTGTTGCATTGATTTTTTCATGTTCCCTTGCTTTTTCTTTTTCAAGAAATCTTTGTTTTCATAATCGCTAACTGCAATCCTGTATTTTATAGCTAGCATTCTTTCCTCACATTGGCTCATTCTGTTGCATATACTTTCAGTGGAATTTTTAAATCTCCTGGCTATCTGTTTGAACTTGTTTCATGAATTCCATTTTTTTCCTATGTTGGCCATTCATGGTTTCCATCGTTTTCCTAAGCTCCTCTATTTTTTGTATGTATCTGCTCTATAGTCACTAACCATGCCCTTCATTATCACCATCTCTGTAGACCTTATTTGAGACATTATTTCTGCTTTTATTTTTTCTAAGGACCCTTTCATCTGTGTTGTTACTTCTGCTGTTATAACTTCAGAAGTCCAGTGAGTGGCTTTCAAATTGTTCCATCTCATTGCCTCCTGGGTTTGCCTTTGGCAAGCTGGAAGACGGGAGTTGAATCTTGCTTCTGTGTCTTATTTTCTTTTCTTTTTGTTTGTTTAATTCCTGGGTTGATGCTTGTAAATTGCTTTTGGCGGGTAGCTTTATTGCTAGTATTGAGAACCCTTAGGAAATGACAACTTCTCAGAGTTGCCTTTTGAGTGTATCTGGCTTTTGGGTTTTGAGTCTTCTGCAAGATTTTACCCTTTCAATTTATTGGGGACAAGAAATTGATGCCTATTTGGCCTAGCCCCTGGTTCTTTGGCATTGGCGTATAGTATTGCTTGTGACCTGCAGGCAATATCAGTCTTGGCATACCAGGAAGAACAAGTGATTAGAACAATTATGTCTCCTTGACTAATGTAGTACAATCAGTAATAACAGGATCAAACATGGTCTAGAAAATGACAAACTGCGATAACTATTAATTTGCCATCTTTATCCATATGAACTAGATTTTTGGTTATGTAACAAAAATCTAAAACAGACTAAAAAATTGCATACAGCAAATGGATTCTTAATAGTGTGGTTTTACTTTCAGGTGAGAAACTTGAAAAGGGATTAGGGGAAGAAAATAGAGAAATAGAAGAAGAGATTAGAAACAAGGCTGGAAGACAAAGGGAAGTTTATATGAACGTTGGGAAACTGGTGAAGAAGAGAGGAGAGAAAGAGAAAGGGAAGAAATAAAAACAAGAACAGAACAGACCAATAACTTTAAAACATTAGAAACTATGTTCACACTCATAAAAACAAGAACAAAAAAGAAAAAAATTAAACAACAACAACAAATGTCCACTTTCAGGCTTGTCTCTTCTGGCACTGGTAGATAGAGTGGACAGATAGAACCCAGGTATGAGTTGATTAATCCAGCACGCTAGCTGTAGATTTACGTAGTGGACAATCTCAGCAAGCTTGCACCTTTCGTTCCACTGAAGCTCAGGCTGGTTTCTGGCAATGAGGCTGGAACCCTATTTGTTCAGCCTGCAACACTCTGTGTACCTCAAACTCGGCTCTTTGACCAGGTGATGACTTGAACTCTGTTCTACCTCATCTTGACACTGGAATCTGCTAGATGGAGTGAGCCTGCAGTTGTTCTGAGTTCCAAGCTCCATGGGCCCCTCTCCAAGATGGTGACTAGCCAATTGCCCTCTCCCAGGAGGTGTCTGCACCCACATAACTCACCAGCCACCTCAGTCCGCTGTGTCCACTGCTCCATTTCTCTATGGAGTCCTCTAGGGTCACTGGTGGCCACCACTTGTCTGCAGGTTTGAGCTGCTCCTCCTATTCCTTGAGCTGGGCCTCGCGAAGAAAGTGCCTCTTGCCACCTCCTTTTTCTGCATTGAGTTATTTCTCTTCACTCTCCCTGTGGGTTTCAATTTTTGCTTCAGGTCCTTGCTAGGACCCACTTCTCCTTCTCTCTCACAGAACTTTGGTCCAGCATCTGAACAGCAAATCCCAGGGAAGTTGTTTCTCTGCTGTTCCCCACTTTGCCACTTTCCCAGAAATTTGCATCAATTCTTAGAGAAATTTA
The DNA here is from genome assembly GCF_012274545.1 of Fukomys damarensis. Lineage (NCBI taxonomy): Eukaryota > Metazoa > Chordata > Mammalia > Rodentia > Bathyergidae > Fukomys > Fukomys damarensis. Next base: position 3,623,024 of record NW_022900945.1, read on the forward strand.
ATTAACTAAAACAGTGTCCCTAAGAACATGTTAGTATCTGTTATTTAGGACCTTAAAGCTTTTCATGAATATCTGGACGTAATGGGAAAAAATTTTGTCATATGGTAAAACAGTTAGTAATGCAGTTACACATGGACATATTGTACAATACATGCACACTTTCTATAAAATCCTATTGTTAGAGTAAGGTTTATTAAGTTACAAAAGTAAAATCTTTACTAATAAAATCTTTACGTTAGTGTAAGTGCATGGGCATTCTGTATCTTGGATCCTTATCAGTAAGTAATTTAAATTATTGGGAATTAGTATTTTCAAATTATATGCTCTTACATGTATTGACTAATAAATTTGCATGATTTGTGACATGTACACATATACAATTATTAACAACTCCTACTTGTATTCATATAATTTGAAATAATTCATTGTTGGGACTGACAGCTTGAAAATATGTTACTTTGCAATAGTTTCAAATTAATGTGATCAGCAGGAGAACTGCTCAAAAATTATAGTCAGTATGAAAACACTTAGCAAATACTTAAATAAGGAGAATGACTCATTTTTGAAGGGGTTATGATGTACTATTTATTTTCTAAGTTTATACTTTTATCTTTACTGATGCTATGTTTTACCATTTTCAATTTAGAAATGAAAGAACCAAGAGACATTTCTCCTCTTGCCTTACCCTCTAGTCTAGTGATTCTTTTGGCTGAATCCAGATAGAAACCAGAAGACATGGGTGCCTGGGAAATGCAGTATCAAAGTTAAACATCCTTAAAATTTAAACTAAATCAGGGAAGGGTGAAGTAAATCCCAGGACAAATAAGCCCAGAACTAACACGAAACAACTGTGGAATAGGCACAAGTGCATGTGATTTTTTCCCCCCTAGGTTTCATATGAAATTTACTTGGCCATTCCTGAGTTTAAAAAATGTTAAGCACTTGCCAGAGAGGTAAAATAAACAGCTTAGTAAGGGAAGAAATACGTTCACAAACATAAAACCTGATGAAACATAATGTCATGGCATAAGTATGTATAAAAAGCATTAGAAAAGGAAAAGAGGGATGAGGCAGGTTTGAAAGAAGAAGATTGTCTTGGATCCAGTGAGGTTGATGCATAGGAGGCACAAGATAAGCATAAATGAAAGCATGAGATTTAAAGGGGGTTGTGTGTCAGGTGCAAGGACTAAGCCTGCACTGCTGTCATACAAGAAATCTAGGAGAGAGGGAAAGAGAATTGTATACTGTGCTTTACCTCAAGACCACATACATTTGATAAGTATCAACTCCTAGTCAAATTTAATGGTTACCTTCTCAATTCCTCCCTCCCTTCCTCCCTTCCTCCCTCCCTTCCTTTTCTCCTTCTTTCCTTCCTTCCTTTCTTTTCTCTCTTTCTTTTCTTTTCCTTTCTTCCTCTCTCTCTCTCCCTCCCTCCCCCCTCTCTCCTTCCTTCCTTCCTTCCCTCCCTCTCCCTCTCCCTCTCTTTCTCTTTCTGTTTTTTTGAGATAAAGTATGGCTTTGTAGTCCAGGCTGGCTCTGAACTCATTGTGATCCTCCATCCTCAGCCTCCCAAATGCTGGGATTACATCACCACTCCGCCAAGGATAGTTGTTCATTTTTTGAGCATTAGTTGTATTCACCTTTTCTCTCTTTTCATTGTTTCTCAGACCATCCTTGACTCCAGGCTACTCTCGGTTCTTTGCATTTTTCTTGCATTATAGAAAAGTCATGAAATGCAAGTGTTATGGTTACTGCAAGACATGTGAAGGTGGTGTTAATGTGTCTGGCCTTTTACTGTTTGTATCTTCATTGACTAGATATGAAGTCTGGCTGGGGAGAAAAAGAATGTGCCCAATGGCTAACAATGTGATGCTTTGCCTTCTCTTTGGTTATGCTGGCCACAGAATGCCTGTTGCTCTGTGGTTGATGAGCACTCAGACCAGGGACCAGGGTGACTCATCCTCGCCTGAGCAGGCAGCCACTGGTGCAGTACAAGTCTTTTCCAGTGGCAAAGTGTCTTCCCACCCCGCTGGTTATTCTGTTTGCTCCCAGGATCCATTTTCTGTTCTACTCTGTGCTCCAGGAGGCTGGCTTCTAGGACGTCTTGTTATGGTCTGAAAATCTGTGCCCTCTCCCTAAATTTGTGTGTTGAAATCCTAACTCCCAAGATGATGGTGATAAGGTGTAGGACCTTTGTGTGCTGATGAGGTGAATAAAATTTGTTCTCTTAGAAAATAAACCGCAGAGAGACCCATCACCCTCCACGTGTCTGCCGTGTGAAGACACAGCTAGAAGGCACAGACTGGGAACCAGGGAGTGGGACGCCAGATCTGCTCATGCCCTGACCTTGGACTTGCTCCCCTCCAGAACGAGGAGAAATAGGTTTCTGATGTGTGTAAGCCACTAAAACTACGGTATTTTGTGACAGCAGTCCAGACAGACCAAGACAGTGACCCTGCCCTGTGGATTCCAGGTGACTTTCCTGTGGGAGCCAACAGAAGAAGCGAAGGAAGGTGGAGAGGGTGGTGGAAGCATTTATTACCTCTCTTCCTCCCTGCTGTGATCTTTGGAAAGGCTGCGTTCTTCAGTGAAGAATGAGGCAGTGGAGCCCCTCATTCCTGACTCTACTTCTTAGCAGGTTCAGGAGCACTGTGCCCCTTTCCTGCTCCTTAGGCTTGGAGTGCTAGCAACTTCTCCCTGTTGCAGATCTTTGAGTGTTCACCATTCCTTCTCCACTCTCTTGACCCCGTCCATAGCTCTGCAGTGTCCCTTCATTCACTACTTTAAATTAAAGCCTTTGGTGACTTCTTGGGGCTGATTAGTCACCCAACCCTCAGGAATCCCTTTAGCCATTTGTCAACCTATGCTCTTAAAAGTGACCTAGAAACTAGTTAAAACAACCACAAATTATATAAATTTCTACCTACTATGTCAGCAAACATTTCAAAATTGAATAGTCCCAGCAAAATTGAAGTTTTTATGTAACAGATATATTTATGCATGGACGATGGTATTGTAAACCAAAATAACTCTTGAGAAAGACAGCATGACATTATGTATCATTGTCCTACTTGATTTAATAAGTACTCTCTTGAAAATTTATTCTTAAGCAATAAAGGGAAGAATATATCTATATGAACAAATTGTCATATTTTAGAAGTGACCACTACTCAATATCTGAAGTAAAATACAGAGTTCATTACCTTTTTAAGCAAAGGAGGGCCTCACTTGTGTGGCATAACCCTGTGAGCACAGCATGAAGCTGATTTTATATAGAGCTTTGGGAAGGGTGGCATCCAGGAATACAAGGACCTCCTGAAATGTGGCTGTTTAGTGATGGCTTGAGGGTAAATTGTAGAAGAATGGTTCCCAGTGCATGTTTGTTCCTGATTGGCTGGATCTAGAAGCATGGTCACCAACAGGAAGCTATGTCCAATGGGCTGGTTTTAGAATCCTGAGCTGTCTTTGGCTGGTTTCCAGAGACACTGAGATGGAAGTGAGCTGTCATTGACCAGTGATAAGAGCTTGAATACGGCTGGGTAGCTTCTTATTACCATGCCTACCCAATGATCAGTCTTTTCCCAGAAGTGTAGAAATTTTTTATTCTCAGCAGCATTTTCTCTAATAGAAACCAGGATGTAATTTCAATATCTATTCATATGCCAATGGTTAAGAAAGTGATGATAAAGACAATAGACAACTATACAGTTAATAGCTATTTTAAATTTTGAATAGTTGCAAGATAAAAAGTTGATATAAAGGCAGGTTAAAATACAGGGTTTGAATAGAATTTTCATGCTGATGGCAACACTTTGGAAGGAGGTGTGTGCATGTGAAAAGGCCAGCTCATAGAAAAATGAGAAAGGATGTTTTTAATGTCTTGCATTATGTATGGGTGAATACACATACCCATAATTCTTTTCAATATAGATTTTTTTTTTTAAAGTAGGAAAAGTTTACTGAGAGAAAGACAAAATTCTGCCTGAGAGACAGAAGGGGGACTAGAAAGAAAGTTGCCCCTCAATATAGATTTTAAAAGAAAAACAATCATAATTCAGGTGCTAGTAGGATTATTTGAAATTTAATAGATGCCGCAGTTAGAATATGATTTATCTTCTCTGAAGCTCGTGTTGAAACGTGCTTGCCACTGTGGGGGTTTTGGAAGGCCTTTGGAAGGCCCTTGGAGGGGTCTGTGTCTTGGGAGTGTGCCTTCATGTGTAGATTCAGGCCCTTCTCAAGGAGCCTGTTCCTGCCATGTTGGGGCGGGATTAGTTACCAAAGAGTGGATTGTTACACAGCAAGGCTATCCCTTGTATTTTGTCTCTCTCTTTCTCATGCACCCAGTTGCCCTTTTTTTTTCTGCTACTAATTGAGATAGCAGGTGATCATCACCAGAGGCAGTCACCTGACCTTGGACTTCTCGGCCTCTGAAATATAAGCCACAATAAACTTCTTGTCTTTGTAAATTACCCAGTCTCAGCTCTTCCGCTACAGAACAGAAAATGGACTAAGGCAATAGGGATCCTTGCCTTTAAAATACAAATGAACTGATCTCCACGTAGTCTAGAGTGGAGAGAACAGTGTTCTTGGGACTGATGGGTCCACATTAGTCTTTGCTGTGTCACATTATTGCTCGTCTGACCTTTGGCCAACTGTTTGTTGGGAATTTGTTTGGTCAATTCTCAAATGAGATTAGGCATCATCTACTTCACAGGGTTCGCAGGGTTGGATGAAACTCCTGTGCAATGGTGCTCGGCAAACTACAGAACACTATGCTAATTCTATTATTTAAGGGCCTGCTTGTCACACTTTTATAATTATACTACAAGTAACTCAAATCTAATAGCTAAGAATAAAACAAAATGAAAAAAAGGTTAAGTAAAATGCTTCACAACACGAAGCAGTGGGAACCAAGGGGAGCATGTGCAAGTGATGCAATGTCTAGGCTTTTCTGCAGTGCCAGGCAGCTCGGTACCTGGGGGTGGCCTTCCTAGTGCCCTGAGTGGCTGCTGCTTTGGTAGGGCGTCCAGGAGCACCTGCATGGCAGCATGGCCGCAGTGTACTTCTGCCAAGGAGGTTTCTCTGATTTGGGGCAGTGTAGTCAGTGAACACCTAGGGAAAAGCTACAGCTCCATTGCTACACATTTCATGCTTGGTATAAGTGATGAATGTAGCAGGCTTCTCCCTCCCTGCTGAAAGCATCCACTGGCTTTCCAGCCCTACTGAAGCTGCACATTCCCATGGAGTGTTATGCCAGTGTTGCGTAGACATCCATTTGGCAAGGTCAAGAAAGTTCAGTCTTCCAAAGCATAAACAAGCTGTAAACGTTTTAAAAGTCTGCAAAACACCATTGAGAAGATGAGGAATTTAGAGCTGCTAGGCTTGAATATCTTAAAATAAGTAGAGGAATTCTGAAATTTAAAGCTTAATGAATATTTTCTGCCCCTATGATAAAATCCAATGTCGTATTTGTTTATTTTAAAAATCCCAATAAATTCTTCTACTTAAATAAAACTGAAACCTTTGAAGAGAATTAATTTGCCTTTTATTGCTTTACATTTTTGTGAGAAGATCATTTTATAGAATGATCAGTTAATATATATTCTATTAATAAGTAGTAAAATGTGTGAGTGTCTGAGCACACGAAATTTTGCAGTTATTTGCCTAGAGTGAAAATAGAAGTATAAGCCTTTCTTGCCCTGAAAACCAGAGAATTCTGGAATTTAATAGGTGACAGACTAGATGTTGTTGCAAAGGCAAACATCCTTAGTTTCAGTTGTGTTTTTCTTGCTGTGGAAATTCAAGCGTCCGAGCCAGTTAAACCAAGGAACCAACTGGAGATTGTGACTGAAACATTCACATTCTCAGTCTCCAAGTACTTTCCCTCTAGCGTAGAAGACAAAGTAAACATATTGGCCAATGACTGAATAACTGAGGTTAGCAATAGCGGAGAGTCATGAAGGAGAGGCTTGTGAATGGTACTCATAACTGAAAACAGAGGAGAGCGGATAGCAGTACATGGCAGAGGAGTGGAACATGGAGTATTTACCACTGTTTTACAGGTTAAGGGAGCAGGTCTGCATAGTCAGTGTGAAACACACACACACACACACACACACACACACACACACACACACACCCTGGGGAATCAAAAACCATGGGACTGGCCTGAAGGAACTTTTCTTGTTAGCTCTGTCACCATAGACAGGTCACTTCTCCCATGTCAGCCTTGTTTATTTCAGTGTAAAGTGGGGATGGTTACTCTTGCACTTGATGGAAATGTGAAATTTGAAAGAGAGGGGGTATTTAGAATGGTATCTAGCATGTGGCTAGATACTTGGTCTCAGTTATCATTCACCATGTGTGGGTTATGTGCCCACCTTTTTGATACCTTTATTGGTTTACATCTCCTTGGATTCAGAGAATGCAATTTTACTTTTAATTTATTGGTTCAACATTTACATTTTGAGCCTCCGTTTAAACCAAGCTCTCAAGGTAGATTATCTAGTGAAGGGCTTCTGAGCTTTGTATACTTTGTATACTTTACCTTTCTTATTGAATTAAAGTAAATAAGTACAGTCAATAGAAGTATATAAGGTCTCAGGTCTGGCTGGTTATTCTTTCTTGGACAGTTCCACTAATACTTATTATACCCCTTGTACAGTTATAAGAACTATATTCTTTGGTGAAGCATTTTCTTATAAAGAAATGTGAGTACCTGTTTGGAACAGAAACTATGCTGTCATGCTTTTCTTATTTCAGTAACAAAAATCTGAGTCAGTTGCATCAGAAATACTGAATAGATTTCTACCACTGTAACTGATCGTAGCAATTTAATTTGTTATTTCAATGATGTTCGAATAGATTTAAGATTGAAATGCTTTTAACATAATGAGAGCCAAAGCAGAATTTCCAAAGCTCAATGTTCTAATAATAGTTGACATAAATTGTGCTGGATTGCATGATTGATGTTAGAAAGAACATATTATTTTTGCCTCTCATTGTTGAAAATGATGCCGATGTCTTTTAGAAGTCATGGAGTTGTTCTAGGAATTGTTACTGAAATTACATGCTACCTCAGGTGACCTGTGACGTCAGGCCTCCAGGATCTGATCATTTTCTTTGTGCTTTGCAGTAAAGCTGCTCTTTAATTTCATCAGTATGACTTTTATCTTTAATTCCAGTTCATCTATTTGGTCGTTGACACAGGAGAAACTTTTGTAATAGTAATTCCCCAAGTTTTGCTTCCTTGCTTTTTAAGTTCTAGAAAAGCTGTAAGTCATAGACTCCTAAAGCTGGAAGGGGTTACAGAATATTTTCAGTGATTCTTTTATTTTATTGATAAAGAAGCCAAGCAAGCAGAGTGAACTTACTTTCATGAAACTGTACTTGTGTGAGACTATAGTGGCCACATCAAACTAATGGAGCTAATGTTTTCTGCTTCCAAGTATCTTTGAACTAGAGAAATTCCCAATACTGACACTATCTAATTCAAGTGTGCACTACTTAAACATCGGCAGGGTTACCATAATCGAGCCCCTACTTTAAGTTGAGAGATATTGTTTAAATAAGTTATTGGTTCAACAATATCTTGTTTTGCTATTAAAAGCAAGCACCAAACAAAACATACCCAAAAGCCTTTTTATGCCTCTTGCATAATTAAAATTCCTGAAAGTCGCTATGTCTTAAGGTCCCTAATATCAGACAGTATTTTTAAAAAGAAAATTATGAACAGTAGATACACGCGCTCTCTACTTAACCTCTCCCCACTGAAATTGTACCTGCCTACAGCCACTCTCGTGACAGTCCCTACCTCCTGCTAAGGCAAATTACCTGTGCTGCGGTTCTTGTACTTCTCTGTCAGTTATTCCTGTGCCTTCAGGACAGCTTTTCCTTTCTAACAAGTAGACTTATGCAAGTCTCCCAGCCAGGGCAGGAACAAAATCTTTTATCCCTCTTCTGTGCTTTTTTCAGTACCACTCTTTTCATAGTGGCTATGGAGCTAAGTTTCATGAATAATTTGTCTCCACTTTCCCCATTTCATTAGCTCAGCTGCACCCTGCAGACAGTTCTTTTCTAAGTTTTGATAATTTCTATAAATTAAAACAGTAAGTCAAAATTAAAATGTAAGTCAAAATTATAATAACATACTACTACCCTCCCATTGGAATGGCTAAGGTAAAACAAAGAAAAATGGACCTGACGGTAGAGAATTGTGCCCAAAGTACAGAATATCTGAACCCAAATACACTGCTGCTCAGAATGCAAAATACATCAGTTATTTGGATAAACAACTTGGTAGTTTTCTTTAAAGTTAAGCATATACTTTCCAAATGACTCATAAATACCAGTCCTTGATAGTTACCTTTGAGAAATGAAAACTTATATCCTTGTAAATGTTGCACTTAAATGTTCATCAAAACTTTGTTCAGAGTAGCTCAAACTCAAAGAGAATCAAATTCCTGATTAATGTATAAACAAATTTTTGTGTAGCCATTATATGGAATGTTCCTTACCAGTAACAGATGAATTCCTAACACATATGAAAACATATATTTTTGTTTTGGTCACCTGGAGTCGAACTTGAGACCTTGCACTTTTGAGACAGGTGGTGAAACCACAGAGCAAAATCGCCAGCCTATGAAAACATATATTAATATCAAAAGCTTTATGCTAAGTGAAAAAAAAGTCATGCATCGAAGGTTGCACATTGTATTATTTTATTCACATTAGATTATAGAAAAATCAAAACTATGATGACTTAAACGGTCACAGTAGTTGTCAGGAGCTAATTCTTGGAGCATTTATCACAGACAGGCAAGAGGTAGCTCTTTAGAATGATAGAAAGACTATAGCTTGATTGCGGCGATGTTACACAATTGTGTGCTTTCCTTAAACTAAAGTCAGTGAATTTTAATATGATATTTTTCCTACTGGTATGCTGATTTTAAAAATGGCATTTGAGCAACTGGTTAGACATAGGGTCTATGTGAATATTCACCCTGCTACCCAGCATGTACAAAAATTAATTTGAAATGAATTATAGTACACTATTTAACATGGAGGGGCATGGTTAAACTTTTGGAATAAAAGTTATTTTAATGAGAATTTAAAAAGGAAAGAACACAGAATATATATAAAGAAACTGAAATAAAAATTAAAGACATAGAAGTAAATGGCAAACAAAAAATACTGACATTATTAGATAAAAATTTTAATAAATGCATTGCCATTAAATTATGTATTCGTTTAAAGAGAGGAGAGAGAGAGAGAGAGAGAGAGAGAGAGAGCGAGGAGGCCTCCAAAGAATAAGAATCTTGGAATACAAAGTACATAAAATATGTTGAAAGAAAATAATGTTAATTTGATTTCACCAATATTGCAAAATTCTCTTCAAAAACACTGCAAGACAAGTGACAAGCTGGAGGAGATACACCTGGGGAAGGACTTGCATAATAAATACAGGAGAAATTCCTGCAAAAAATAGTAATCAAAATGTGAACCACCTAATTAAAAGTGGTTAAAATACTTGATTGGGGACCTAATAATACATGATTGCTACAGGCCAATGACAATTGAAAAGATTCTCAATATTCCTGGTAACTTGGGGAATGCAAATGAAAACCGCAATTTAAGGCCATCTCATACCAACAGTTAAAAAAACCAAAACAAAACAAAAAAATCCAGTGATACAAATGTTGGTGAGAATCTCCAACTACTAGAATTCATACAGAATATTAAATCCCTTTTGGAAAGCTGTGTGACAGTTTTTGTTAAATTTAAGCATACTTGAGATATATAAAAAAGTTTTACTCCTAATTTCTAAGTGAGATAAAAACATATATGAACACATAAAAACCGGTATGAACGTTTTGCAGGTATATTCATAATACCCCCAAATGTTAACAACTCACTTTTCTTTCAATATTAAAAAAGGGCAAAGAAATTGTGACCTGTTCATAAAGTGGAATGTTTCTTAATAATATTAAAAGAAGAATGAACTGTGCATAAATATGGTAAGTAATGAAATGTATTGCAATGAAGCTGAACAAAAGCAGCTACTTGATAAAGAGAGCAAATTGTAATATCACATATATAAAATTCAGAAATATAGATAGTGGTGGACATTATTTTTACAATTTTTATCTCAGTCTTTTTTTTTTTTTTTTTTTTTTTTTTTTTT
>NW_022900945.1:3633454-3645141 GCF_012274545.1 Fukomys damarensis
TTTTTTTTTTTTTTTTTTTTTTTTTGGATACTAGGGCTCGAACTCGGGATGTTGCACTTTGTGAGGCAGGCAGCAGAATCACTGAGCTAAATCCCTGGCTCTTACAATTTTTTATTATTGACATAATTTGTGTATTGGAATCCAAAAAGATCCTTTTCACATTTCTGAGTCATTAATTTTACTATGATAGGCTCATTATGGGTCACTTTTCCCCGAATGACATTGTATCATTTTGTTCTTTTCTAATGACCTTGTATTTCTAGAAAGTTATCTATAATCATACTTTAAAATATTTGCCTTACTTGTATTATTGCCTTTTCCAAGTTTTTGTTTCCTTCTTGGGGAGACTGATTATGTGTTGACTGTTTTCTTTATCATTTTGTGTCTGATCCCTTTAAACTCTGTTCCTTTTCAGTTCACTCCAAGGGTGTTCCTTAATATGGTTTCACATTGCTAATTCTCCTTTTGCTGCTCCCATGTTGCTCTTTATGTCTGTGCTGATTTTATAATTTACTTCCACCTCTTCACTACACTTTGCCAATTTGTGTCCTACTATTTGTGTAGATTATGCATTTGACAGATATTTATTGGGTGTGTGCCACCATCTTGTGTGTGTGTGTGTGTGTGCACATGGGTGTGTGCTGCTATAACAGAATACCTGTGACTGGGTAACTGCTAAAGAAGGAAAAGGCGTTTCTTACAGCTCTGGAGTCCAGGAAGCCCAAGATCAAGGTATCAGCAGGTTTGGTGTCCAGTAAGGGCCGATCTCCATGGGACCCTGAATACTGAAAAGAGGGTTATTGTTCCTCACCCAGCAGAAGAACCAGTGAGCCAAGAGAGAAGAACTGCTCCCCAAATCCCTTTATAAAAGACAACAAACCCATCCTCCGGGCCTAGTCACCTCCTCAAGGTACATTTACTTCAGCTGTTAGGGTTTTGTGTGAGTTTTGGAGGTGACAGCCTTTCGGGGCCCAGCAACCATCATGTGCTATTGTCGTAGTGTCTCTGCTGTGAGGCCACAGTCTGTGGGTTCTGTCTGTCTCTGTCCCTCGATCTGTCTCTCCCTCCCTTCTCCCTTTCCTTCCTGCACAGACCTGTGCAAAATAGCGACGCTGTGCGGAACACTCGTCTCGAGTCACAGGACGGTGTTCTCCTTGTGTGCTTTGTCTTCCGTTCACTTACTTCTGTAAATCTTTACTTTTCCTTTTAGTCTCTCTGCATGGATCTTGTGTCCTGTTCTTTTTGATTTTCACTCATCTTTGACTAAAGTGAATTTTGGACAGTATTTGTTGGGAATTCATATGAGAGCCGGGCCTGGACTTTTTCTAGGAAAAAGAAATTTGTCTTTCATAATTCTTTTCACATAAGCATGTGACACCTTGTCTTCACCTTTATTTCTGCTCGGCCAACTGCCTCGGTTCTGCAAGAATGCTTTTATTTTGACTCCCACGTGGATACAGTGCAATCTTTATATAGTTAGGGTCTCTTGTAGCCCCTTCAAGCAAGCTTCTGTCTCTTGCTTTCTGGAGACTTTTCAGAGCCATCTAATGAACACCTAATTTCACCGATTAGTAATCTTATTTTGCAATCCTTGTCTTGTTTGACGTTCTTGTGTTAGAACGGCACATTTGTTGTGCCTCTTTCTTAATGTCTCTTACATCGCTCACCTCTGTCATTATTGTCTCTTTATTTTTTCCTTTCCCTTTGATGTCCTTTTCACCTTCTGTCTCTCATTGCCACAAGAATACATCTCCTGTAATGCAGAGCTAAGCAGTTTGATTCCCTGCTTGTAATCTTTGGACAGCATTTTCAACCCCATCATACATGGAATAAAGTCCACACAATTTGGCATTGCCATGAAACACCAGCGTGTCTGTCTCTCCATCCTAGATCTTACTCTTCAGAGCCACACAAACTACCTTCCACCCACCAGGTGCCACATTATATTGAACGTCTGCCACATTTATTCTGATGATATTCTGTGATTCTTTTCCTTTGGTGGAGTCCCTGCCTCCCTGGGTACCATGTCCCGGTGCGTGGCTGTGACCCCCTCCTTCACAGCCCTCTGTCCCTTCCCTGAGTTATGTTCTACAGAATGCCCAGGGCTCATTACTGCCCATTCAAGCCCTGTGTTCTCTCATGAGCTCTTTGGTAGGCATAGTGTCTGTCTTCTGCTAACAGTGTCTATCACATAGTAAATAGATCCTTTCTATTTTATTTAAATGAAGGAATGAACGTCTCCTAAGATTCAGGGTTGAAACCACTAGTCCATTTCTCAGCGGGTATTAAAAAGCATGACCAGATGATAATGGATCAGGAAAAGTCACAGAGGCAAATTGTAGGGCGTGAAAGTAATTTGCTCTCTATTCAGTATCACTTGGCAGAGTATTAGATTTAACACACTTAACAAATGTTAATGGTAGTTATTTGATTAGCACTTAGGGAGAGATAAAAAGGAAACAGTAATACTACCCAAAGTCATCTGTAAGAGTTCCTTAAAACGTGAGGGATTTGATGGAACTATTACATATTCTGTATTTGAAATTTGTTGTTATTTGTTTTTAAGCAACTCAATCTGCATTTCTATTTTTAATATATAATTTCTACAACACAGCCAGCTTTCTGCTGGATTGGTGGTTGTCAGGAACCCATTTAAAAAAAAATTTTTTTTCAGCTTTAATTGAGTTTATTGATACATTTTAGGGATACAGTACAGTTACATTCATTGTTGGGATCTTGTACCTCTACATGACAGGTCTTGGTTCTCATTTTTTCCCCTTACCCCTGCCCTCCCTTCACCCCCTCCTCCCCTCCCCATCCACAAACACTTTATTTCCATCTTTTCATTATCTCACATTTTTTTAGGAACCCATTTTTAATGGCAGTCTGAGAAGTAGGAGGCCAGTGATATTTTGTGATCCAGGTAATGTCATTTCACTTGATGAAAGAGAGAAATGGGTGTTGCTTCTTACTCGTTACAGTCATGTTTGGATAGTAGTTTGTTTTTGCTCTTTCCTGTAATCATCTGTGAGTGAGGTATAATGAACTTGGGGTTAATATTATTTTGGACATAGCATTTATTCATCTTATTTTCTGTCCTTTTGTGGTGATTGTAATGTTTACCTTGTTAAATGCATTTCAGCTACCTGTCCAGATCTCTGGAGAGCCTCTCTCCCTTGTCAAGCATTCCTTACTTTCTCTTGTAATAAGAAAATCCTGGCATAAATAGCACAGATGGTGAGTTATATAAGGTCAGGTTATTTCACTTGTGTGTGTGTGTGTGTGTTTTTTTTTAAAGGAAGGAGATTGAAAGGGGATCTTTGTGGTTAACTAGACCAGAATTCAGCAAACCATCTGGCGAGGAGCCCCTGCATCGGACTCTGTTGGCACCACAGTTCCGTTCAGTCCTCATGGTTCCTGCGAGCTCCCTGGCAGTACCATCACTTTCTAAATAAGGATAAAGTTCTCATAAACTGATGGATGTACCATGGCTAATTTGTGACAAAATTGGAATCTCAGTTCAGAGTTTCCTGAATTCATTTGGGGAGAGCTTTCCCGTGCCCTGGATTGCACCGAGGAGAGATGTATATGGTATTGGGGAATCTTCAGTTGGTTCCAGAAATATGCTGCTCTCGTCTCCCAAAAGCATGCTGCATTTTAACATTTTCCTGCATGGGTCATGTGTTGTTGCAGCCCTGTCCGGGATCTAGACAACAGAAATGACTCATTGACAATTGCATGGCTACTAATTGAGTTCTTCCTGGTAGCCAAAGATTAGCGGGAAGTCTTATTTTATTTATAAATAAATTAATCTCTTTCATCTCCAAGAGAAAGCTTCCTGGGCTTCCTGGCAGACATGCAGGAAGGCCTGTGTGCCCATACGCTGTTACTGCGCCTTCTAAGTTCTCTACTGAGACTTGGCAGCCCTTGAAGACACAGCCGTCCCTTCTCATCTGTCTCTGCTACCATGTGGGATCTCATTAGTGCTCAGTACATTTTTGTTGAGTAAATGGTGCCTCAGTACACACTTATATGAGTAAGTAAGTAAATCTCACGGCATTGTTTTTAAGGTTAGGGTGCTGCCTAAAGTATGAGCAAGAGCAGCCCCTTCCTTTGGAGGCAACTGATATGCACACGGACTGGAACAACAGTGGACCGAAGGGTAGGTTCCTGGGGTCTTAGTTCTAGTCCTGCCACTAACTAAGGGATGGCAAGTCATTGTGTGGAGTGCTGTGTTTCATGTGTAAAATGAGGACATGGATATGGCAAATGTTAGAAGGTGGTACTTAGTAAATGCAGTTTGAAAATCACTGTTCGGAGGCATTTTATAGGAGCACGTTTTGGGTAGTGCTGCAGTGGTTTTCCAGCTTTGCATTTTAGGTGATGGAACCATTTGTCCACTAAAATCATGCATAGATTTTTATGTGTAAAGTAGATGAAAACTGAGCAGCTCTGCCTGCTAAGCCTCTTTGTCCTCTAATACCAGCTCGTCTGTTCTCTCCATTCCCCGCTTGTCAAATGTGTGTGCTTGTCAAAATCACATGGGTTCATGCTCAGGGCAAAGCCTAATTTTGTTATTTTAAAAAACAAACACAGAAAGGATAATTTAAAATATAAAGGTACTTAAAGCCAATCAAATGTATTTCTCTGTGCTCCTTTATGCTGTTTCTTTATGGTCTGTCAAGGCCATATTGTCTGTTGTTCTGTTATTACCATGTCTGTTTCTGCCTTCTGCTTTTTTAATTGTTTGTATGTTTTCGAGATAGGGTCTTACTTTTGAACTTAGTGCATAGCCCAGGCTGGCCTTGAATTTGCTGAGATCCTTCTGCCTCAGCCTCCCAATTGCTGAGATTATAGGTGTGCACACCACACCCAGCTTCTGGCTTCTGCTTTTGATATTGTTTCTTTTTTCATATGTCCATATAGACCTAGAAACCCTGCCATTTCAGTAGGTTTGGTTCAGAATGTTTGGCCCCAAATTAGGTTTCTTTAATTGGGGAGGAGGAATCACTGCATGAATTAATATCTAGTTACAACCGTCAAACAAGTAAGCATTAATTCATTTGAGGTCCTGGAAAGACTCCTCACATAACTGTGTCTTCCTCATCAGAAGTCTGTAATGATGTGGTATTTGTTTCTGAGTAAGGAGCACAGAAATTTTGTGTGCATTCTAATGGACTGTACTGAACTGTTCCTTATGTCTGACTGTTGCAATCTCATTCCCAGGAAAATAAAACATTTTAATCAACAATGAATGTCTATATTGTTTGAGCTGAAAGAGAAGAATTTGGTGGAGTCCAGCCTGCCTCGCAGGTCATCTGGATGGCGTGGTGTGGGGCGTTTAGTGTTAAAACACCTAGAAACGGTCTAGTGAACATCTTCTGTATTAACTGAAACACGAACAGATATTTAAGCAAAGACCCAACTAAGAGGAAAACTACTTGAGAATTCTCAGTTACGTGTAAGATAAAGTAGAGGCAGATTGTTATTGCTTTTTAGTAATGTTTTGGAGCTATAGTTTTGCAAGTTTTTCAATTCCTGTAATATTAGCTCTTGGTGGGTCCCACGTGGGCTACAGACTGCAGAGTCTTGTCTCTTTTTTGTTTCATCATTTTAAATAATTTGGGTGGCTGAGTGAGCTTTGAATGAGTCATTTGTCCTTTCTGTGCATCAGCATTCTCACTACAAAATTGAGATAAACACAGTGGTGAGAGTCACATCATAGGACACACTTAGGGGCCACGCAGCAGCCGCGAAGCTGTTCACATCCCTGTCACTGAGGTCAGGCTCTGTGTGCTGTGAATATTTATTACGTGTGAGAAGAGAAAATTTCACCGGGCATTCTGATTCTGCCTCCTTCCTCCTCTGCCTGTGTCTTTGGATGGTCACACTTCTGTGCACTGAGGGGGAGCAAAGAGCCTGTTTTATTCATTGAAACATCTTTTTTTTTTTTTGCAAATATTTAGCATTTAGCACAGGAGGTACAGTTGTGATCATCCTTCCTTAGGAACTGCTGAAAGGTCTAAGGCTATGGTTTCATACAAATGAACAATTGTAAAAAGTACTGTGAATAAGACAAGCATTATGATAAGACCTTGTGACAAACAGGGAAGTAAGTAAAGACTTTATTTATATATAGAAATTACATTGAACCGAGAAGCTAAAGCATGGGGTAGCTGGGACAAATGGAGAATGCGTTATAGGTTAAAAAGTTCTAAGACCAGAAAGGCAAAGTGCATGTAATCACTATGTACGGCAAACATCTAAGAAACAAAAATTAATTAAAAAGTCATAATGGATAAACTAATAGTAGATAAATGAAAGGAATAAAGCACGAAGCAAGTGGGAACCAGAAGAGAAAGTTGAGGCTGTAAAGGTAAGCAGGGGCCAGACCCGTAGAGACCGATATTATTTATGTTAATTACATGGTAAAGATTTTACATTGTCCTTAAAGAAACAAAAAGCCCTAAGGAAGGCAAAGCAAGGCTGTAATGTAGGCAGTTCTGCATTGTTGAAAGGGCAGTCCGGAGAGTAGGCCGGGAGGGATGAGAGGCTTCTCTCTCTGTTCCGTAGTCACAGTATTTGTAAAAGGCCTGGTACCTCCTCAGCAAAGAGTCCTTGGCACCCTTTTCTCTGGAAAGGTGGCCTTCGCTCCTTTGCTCCCGGGTGCAGCCATTGTCTGCGCCCCTGCTGCAGTCCTCCCACTGCACCGTGACACACGCCGAGATGCATCTCCTGTTGGATAAGCAGCGATTCTCCTCTCAGACTCGCGGTGCGCTTTTGAAGGTCAAGGACCCTGTCTTGTGCACCTTTGTCGCACTCACAGCATCTAGCAAGTATCTGCCGTTTGTCGGGTTCTCAGTCACTTTTCTGGTTCTTGCTGAGGAGCTGATTAAAAGGCAGCGGTCAATATTCATGATGGACGGAAATGGCGACTTTGGATCATGAATGCCATTTAATTTTTTACTGCCTTTAAAATTTGGTAATGTTAATTAGTATCCAAGAGCAGTAGCAATAGGCCTATGAAAATTACCAAATAGCTCTGAGAGTGGCTTGAGAAGATCTTCACTGGAGCATGAGTGGGTGAAGTACTTGGCAACATACTTACCAAGTGAATGGACCGTGTATCTCTGTGTACCTTCTGTAATTCACTTTAGGAGATAATAAACATTCCCTAATCTTTCTGAGGCCATCCGTGATTGATTTTCACTTCACTATGAGAACTCAGAGATAAAAATTCTTAGATATCAAGAGAGTTTGCAGTACCAAATTACTCAATGATTTGAATACATGTGCTATAGTTTGGATCTGAAAGTTCCTCAAAGATTTGTATGGTAAAGACTAAGACACCAACCTTTGTACTCTGAGGAGGTGATGGAACCTTTAAGAGGTGTGGCTGAGTTGAAGGAAATGAGGTCACTGGGGGTGTGGCCTGGAAGGTGATATCTGCATTGTGGTCTCTTCCTCTCTTTTTTGTCTTCCTCTCTTTCTGGCCACCCTAGGAGAACACACCTCCTCTGCCATAAGCTCCCACAGGAGGCCTGTGTGAAGATAGGCCTAGGCAGCCAGACCAAGGGACTGTGGACTGAAACATCTGGAACTATAAGCCAATGTGAATCTTTGCTCTTTATAAGTTGTTTGTCTGAGGTATTTTGTCACAGCAGTGGAAAGCTGATGAATGCAACAGGGCTTCTTTGTTCTTTTCCTGATATTTAAGATGGGACTCGAAATGCTTGGAAAGACAAAACAATTTAAATGTTACCTTTTGCTATTTTAGTCTATAAAAATTTAATTAGTCATAATAGTTACTTTTTCTTAGAATAGGAGAAATGATTCAGTTCTTTAAACCTTTCCCACTTAATATTTACTGCATAGGAATTTACTGAGAAATCCACTAAGGTATAATTTATATAAGGAGAAACATGGGATCATTTGTTGTTTTGTCTCTATTGTACTATTGCCGGAAATTAACCTTCATCAAAACGAATGGTATACTAAAAATTATTTCTTTTTTGTCCACATGGGTATTGATTTTTAAGTCCTACCAGTAATTTATAAAGAACATGTAACGAAGGAGTTTGGTTTTAAGTGGTTACTCAGGAAACACGGTCTCCTCAGAGTAGCATGTGGCATACTGCCGTGCTGTCTGAAGACTATTAAAAGAATGCCATTATCCCTTCATTACTTATAACTTTCTCAGGCTAAACTAGTGCTTTAAGCTCATATTAATTTCTAACACTTTTCAGTTTGTATCTCAAAGTCTTTACCGCTCGTCTAATTGAACAAGATGGTTTTTCTTCCTAAGAAATGCTGAAGTCTAAATTTTAGATGCAAGTCTCGAACAGTTTTACACAGAACTTGACTTTTCTTGTTACATAGACTATTTTTCCCTCAAATTTGTTTGCTTTTCATTATTTGCATCTTTCTGCTCCATTAATCTTTGGGGGAAGCACATTTGTCCATTTTGTTTACCTTCCTCATGTTGGGATCTGAAAGCAGAGGTAATTGAGTGCAGTTTTCCGAATATCTGAAAGTGAGATGAGATCACCAAACTCAAAGGAGGAGTTTAGTGCTTTGTGGGTTGAATTCTGGACATTTTTGTCTGGCTGTTGAGCCTTGAGGATTGGGTTGTGTTTTTCCCCATTAGTTGCCTGGAATGTCATTAGATGCATGTTGTTTACAGTTGATTATAACCCAGTCCCTTCCTCTGATGGTTGGGACTGTCCCCAAGGCTCAGTTTGTGGGTAGCAAGACCTAGGGGCGTGGAGGGGCTGGGGTAACGACAGCAGTTCAGGCTTGTCCAGCACTTCTTCCTCCAACTTATACTCTATTAGGTGCTAGCTCAAACCACACTGTCATTCTCTTGAGCTAGCTTTTATGCTACTTAATGTTTAAAAGTTAACACCCTCTGGTTTAGTGTAGACAATGATATTTTATGAACTGGCAATATTCCCACAGAATTAGAAGGTTGACAGGGTGGTCAATGTGTAATTGTCTCAGTTGAAGTCATTAAAGAACAAAAGGAAGAAATGGCCATGCCTCATTTCATTGTCATCGTTTCACACACGGGCCTTTGAACATGAGAGAGGATGTTGAGTAGGGGATTTCCTGTTGGAGAAAGGGCGGCTGTAACTGAGCAATGGATGAACAACTGCCACTCTCTAAGGAGTGCTGTGTGCTAAAGGGAGCAGGGGCCGCTCTCTCTGCCTTAGCTCTCTAAGGTTCTGATTCCAGTCACACCCTGGTCCCCTCTCACCCCCATCTCAATAGACTCTGGTTGAGGTTGGGGGAATGTGAAGAACCTCTTGTAGAGACAAGGGGATTGTCATTAACAGACAGAAGGTCAGCTTCTGAAATCCTTCCATTCTACTTAGGAAAACAAAAGGTAATGCAGGACACTGATCATACAGTTATTGGATGATGAAAACGAAAAGGACAGCTAATTGGCCCAAGGATTAAACATTCCAAGGAGCAGTTGCCATTCTAGGGTTGAGGGAAGAAAAGGGGAAGATGGTGTCAAGGGGAAGAAGAGTCTAGAAGAGCGGAGGAGGAGTCAGCAGGGTAGGAGCTCTATGAAGCTGACGAGCAGACCTCTGAAGGGAGGTGTCATGGGGCTGGGGTGTGGCTGCCAAGAAGCAGCACCCGCGTTCATACTCCTGGAAGGAGGAAGAGATCCTTTCTCTCCAGCTCTCCTCTACTTTCCTACCAGTGACTCCGTGGTCGGCCCCTAAAGGAAGCCAACGAGTGAGAGGATCTGTGAAGTGCTGTTTGCAGTGTTTAAACCTCACCCTCACAGAACAGAGTTTAGAATGGTTGGCTTGGCCTGAAGGAGGTTGGTAAATAATGGATGGCGTCTTATTTCTCCGTTGGTCACCATGTGGAAGACGGCTTCATCTGCTCTTCCCATGTTCTTGTGCAAGGAGGAAGAAGGGGTCGAGGAATATAGCAGCGCAGAGAAGAACTAGCATCAAAGCAGCCTGCACCTCCCCGTCTTACTCTGGATCAAGTGGACCCTGCGGCTCGCGCCATCACCTCAATGCCTTTCAAGGATCTTTTAAATGGGGGAATAAATTATTGAAATAGATTAGAAATTGAACTTATAGTCATCACATTCGTCACCTTTGACATTCCTAAAATGTATTCTTTTAATGAAATATTTTATGTTCTCTTTACTGGGAAGTAAATTTTATATTGGAAAAATAATCTCAAATTAAGAAAATGTAAACTGTCATTTTACAATGTTGTCCTTAAATCTGACAAATTTTAAAACTTCAGTGACTTAAAATCTTCTCTTTTTTTCCTTCTACTACTAAGGGCACCATTCTAAACAATTAATCAACTTATTTTTTACTTCCAATGTCAGAACAAATTAAAAAAAATGAAAATTATTTCACTCATTTCCACCTTGAAAAGAGGTTAGTAAGACTCAGCTGTATGGTAACAGGTTAAGAGGCCTGGTTTTAGAACTAGAAGTGTTTTTTGTTTTTTAATCATTAAGCAGTGGAAAGTGTCACTTTGAGCCTGCTGGCTCTTCTCCAGAGTACTAAAACCATTCTAGAACTTTAACTAAACTCATCGTGGTACCATTTATTCTTGGAACAATTATTTGTGGAGATGCTACTTGTGTCAGTCACTGTGCTAGGCACTGAGAGGGGATATTTAAAAAATTACCCTGTGGCTTTCTATGTCTGAAGAGCTTTCTATGTCTTTATTAGGCAGGACTCTAATGAAAAACAGATTGGAACCCCAAGGGGAATGAACAAGAGATTAAGGGAGCTGCTGTTTACCAAACGAACCAAGGTTGGGTATGACAAAGATGGTGCCATGAGTCACCTTGAAGCTCACAACATGTGGAAACCACTGTTTTAACCAGTTATGTGTGTAAAGATGGTGCCTGAGGAGGGACCTTTGAGAGTGGAGGACTTTAGCCATGGCTCTCCTGTGGCCACCAGAAAGCCTCCCTTTCCTCTTCCCATCCCCTGAAACTAGCTACTGTCTCATTGGTTGGACATACCCAGGAGCCCTGGGCACAGTCGCCAAGGTCAGCCGCCCAGGGTACAGGAGAGGCAGGAGAAGGAGAAAGTGTGGTCTGGAGGGGCAGATGAGGCACGTGTCCAAAAAACTTTTATCTTTCTTGTTTATATCTTCATTTCTTATATAACAGATGTTGGGTTTTTTTTCTGAATATAAATGAATATAATTTTTTCTGAATATAACATTTTTATTGTAGAACATTTGGAAAATTGCCTTATAACTTGTAATCCTGCTTTTTCTTAGCCAGGACATGTTTCTGGTTGAAGACATGAATTTATCCAGCAGACTCTCACACTCAGTGAATTCATTTTCATGCTTGAGAACTCACAGAAATACTTGCTTGTCAACAAGATCTACTGATATTCCTCTGGAACATTTTGTCTGTCTGGTTGTCATCAGTTTCCTTACCGTGGTATCTTCCTATCACAATCTTGATATGTTACACCTTTTTCTATATTTTTGAACACCATATTGTTCTACACAATCATCACTGAGCACATTCTACCCATTATGTAATAGCAAAAAGAAAATCTCCAATAACCCATTAACAATTTCTGCTGTTAACCTTTTGCCTAACTTTAGTATTTTTCCCATATTCACATTTTTCAAAGGCTGTAGTATTCAAATGTGTGTGCATATATATATATATATAT
>NW_022900945.1:3645300-3720507 GCF_012274545.1 Fukomys damarensis
TATATATATATATATATATATATATCCCACATTTAGAGCTGAATTTATTCTTGCTTAAAAAAAATTTCGAGGTATAAACATGTTTTCTAGGTAAGCCCAGTACAGAAACTTGAGATTAAGTAGAACTCTGTGATAAAATACTTTGGTCCTTTGCTACTTTTGCTTGGTTTCAAGCAGCCATAGAGTATAAGCTTTACATTCTACTTGCTGCTTTTTGGTCAGCATTAGAAGAGCACAGCATTTGTCATCATTCTGTATTCTAAGGAAATTCTTTTCCTTGACGTATTGAATCAAATACCGGAAGAGCCTCTGGGATTCGCTCCTTTGCACACTTACAAAGGTGAATGCGGAGTTTCTCCCTCCCCCACCTCTCTTGTCTGCTTTGTCAGGTTTACTGCCAACTCCTCCTGCATAATGTAGCCAAGTTACGCACTAAAGGCGCAACCCTGGTTTCCTGGGTGATGGTACAGTCCCACCGCTTAGTATTCCTCATCACACAGCTAGAATCCCATCACGCTCTTAATCGATATATGTCCTCACGTTAGAGAGGCAGGCTCCCCAGACCGGCAGAGATCGAGGTTAACTGCAAAGAGTGAACAATATATAGGACTTTTTGGCTCAGCAGCAGTCCAGGACATTTTGATGCCAAATCTTGTGAAACTGCCATATGCACTAACACTTCCTGGATTTGATCATTTTACAGTATGTCTGTTTTCAGTTGAGTTCTGCAGACTCATAATTCTTCCTGTCCTCCATTGCTGACAGGAATTTAAATTTGAACCTGTTTATACAGCTTGAGGTTTTATAAACAGGGACTAGTGCTCTTCTGTAGAACCAGGGTGCACAGTTAAACTTTGACATCGTCATTGAACTTTTTTGTCTCTTTGAGTAACCTGCACAAGACAGAGGTCTTGACTGATGCCTCTCTGCCTCTGGGGATCCAGACTGGTGGTTTAAGCCAGGAAGTTTCAGCTTTTTCTAAATACTGGTTTCTAATATCATCTGTGACAAATGCCTTATGTATTTACATAATTGAAAGGTTTAAACTGTTGGTAAAGACTGAGATTATGATTTTTCTTTAATGGGCATTTTTGTAATGGTTTATTTTTTTCTTTTTGACATCACCAAGTAGTTTATATTTTAAAGATTCGGAATCTGATATTGTTTAACTGTGTTACTTTGGCCAAATAATTTTTCTGGCCTCCTCTTCTGTCATTAGAAAAAAACCCAAATAATTTTATAGATATTATGGGGACCAAATGAACTATTTCATGGGAAAGTACTTAATAAGCTATAAAGCTTTATGCAGATGCATATTATTTTATATTCTTCATGCTTACTGATTATTTGGGGGCCCAATTGCTACTCTTCTCAAATGTCTTTGTATCAACCCCTTGGATGATGACATATTTTCTGAGCCTCTTCCTCAGCATGTCAAATTTAATTGGCTCGGCAAATTGTGATATCCGCTTATACACGGGCATGGTATACATTTCAAGTGTGTTTCGAGATGATGCCACATTTTTTGTTGAAAGGTATAGAGCTGTGCCTTTATTGTATTGTTTTTCTCTTGTAGGTCTCAACAGTTACCAGCGAAACTGCACTGGACAGCAGCCTTCCTAAAGGAAACTTTCCCACCTCTATAATGAAGAAAAGCAGGAGTGTGATGGCCGTGACTGCAGATGATGTAAGCAGCCTCTCCTGTGTTCCCTCTGTGCTTTGTTCCCTAAAGAAGCCACGTGATGATCCATGCAGAGGCAGGCGAGAGTGTGTGAGGTCACCACTCTGTGATCGGTCTCCTGATGATGTGGGCATGGCTGGCACCCGACCCAGCATTCTACAAGGCAGACAGCAGGAACAAGACCCTCTCTGCAGCTTGCGAGAGGCTGGGCTTCAACTTTGTAGTTTGCAGTCACAAGTCCACCAACCTCTGGCCTGTGCTCACACTAACTCTGTTACCTCCTCTTTCTCCTCTGTTGTGTTATCCACCCTTCAATGATGTAGTTCCACGCTTTGCCCTAGGCACACCGAGCCCTTAGAAGTCACTCCCATGGTAGGGTCTTTTGCAATTACTCCTAAGAAGTTTGTAATACACATGTTGGGACCTTTGCTCCTGCCAGATGAGCTTCTCCAGGGTGTTTCCTGGAGATGCAGACACACAGGCCACTGCTCAGACACGGAAATCAGACTGTATTTTAACAAACTGATGACCTAGGTCTGTCGACTTTAAGTAGTTGTGCTCTAAATCATTTGAAGAGGTCTCTAAACACTATCTTCATAGCTTTAGATTTTGGCCAATTGAGATTAACTATCGCCTTGCTTTTAGTTGAGCTGTCCCCCATTAGTGAGTCTTTAATTATCTGTTCTTTACCCAGTTATTTGTAAGTGAGCTAGAAGCTATATGTCACTATGGGAAAGAACAGAAGGCTTGGAAGGAGGAAAGGGAAGCACCTGCCATACTGTTCAGCTCCTGTTTCAGGTTGGGGAGGGCTAGAAGGGGCTTGGACTTGCCAGTTAATGGGATGCGCTATCTTGGAAAATGTACGTCTTTAACTCTGGCCCCTTCCCTTGAGTCACATGGTGTGTGGGCAAGTGGAGGACCCTTGCTGCCAGCAGTTAGCTCTCTCGGTGTTCACTGGAAGGGAATAGAGGTATGTGGTATTGTCATTGCGTTGTCCTTCCCCACTGGCCTTGTGCTGTCCATTCATAGAGCAGCTCATGTTCCCAGGTCTTTGTTGTCAGTGTCTGCCCTGCGACAGCTCTGTTGTCGGCAAGAGCAGCGTACCTTCTCAGCTCACGAGAGGTGGACTGTCTGCCGCTGCCCAGGGCGACACTGACCTCTCTGGTCCTTTAAAGACTCAGCTCAGCTGACCGCCCAGCCCATATCTTTGAGTACTCATTTCCTGGTCCTGAATCTTATGCTGCAGCAAACCCTCAGCAGGGTGCTGCTCCTCAGTCCCAGCGTCCTTCTGTGTCCCCGGGGCTGTGAGCGCTTCTCATGTGCAGAGCCAGACCGAGGGTGCTGTTAGGGTCTGCCCTCTCAAACCTTTGCCACTGACCCCTCCATCCTGTGTCCACGAACCTGTAGGCCTGTCCTTTTCTCCTCACCTATTACAACCTCTTCTCTTCTCCTCCCCTCCCCGTCCCTTCCGCTTCCCTTCTCCTGTCCTGCACCAAAGCCAGTGTCCCTTGTTATATTCTGATTTCTCCACAGCAGTGATAAAAAGTTATGCTCAGATTTCCATGCACTGCTTAGAGTCTGTATGAAGAAACTTCTGAAATTTAGAAATTCTTTTTCCCTTGGTGGGGGGAGAGAGCATGGGAGTGTCACTTAATACTATTTACAAACTGTGGGTCCAGGATTTAGCTCAGCGGTTCTGCCACCTGCCTTGCAAACGCAAGGACCTGAGTTCGATCCGGGGTACCAAAAACAAACAAACAAACAAAAAAACAAACTGTGTGCTCTTAAGAGTCTGTTTTTGTGAGATTAAAACTGAGTAATGTTCATAAACGATGGTCAAGGCATTTCTTTCTTCCTCACTGTATCCTTAGGAGAAATAACCCTGAAGGAAGGGTTGCCACCATTAAAAGAGAAAGAAGTCTGTTTGCAAGAACCTGAAAAATAAAAAAAAGAAAACCTAAAGCAGAGTGGACAATTACTACCTGGGT
The DNA here is from genome assembly GCF_012274545.1 of Fukomys damarensis. Classification (NCBI taxonomy): domain Eukaryota; kingdom Metazoa; phylum Chordata; class Mammalia; order Rodentia; family Bathyergidae; genus Fukomys; species Fukomys damarensis. The sequence continues at coordinate 3,648,970 of NW_022900945.1, forward strand.
TTATTCTGTCCAATATGGTGGCCTCTAGACCTGTGATTATTAGGCTGGAAATAGGCTATAAGCATAAAATAGATACAAATATTTAAAAATGAACATATTTAATAATGATATCGATTGTGTGTTGGAATCATAATATTTAGACAAAATGGGCTAAATAAAATGCATTATTAAAAAAGAGCGCACCTGTTTCTCTGTGCTTTCAAATGTGACTCCTGTGTTGGGGGCTCCTCAGTGGTGTGCTCGGCCTGACCGTGTTCTGCCTGGCTTCCCGGTGGGCCACATGCAGCTTTCAGAATGGGGCAGGAGGTCAGGTGGTGTGTTTTACCCCAGCTCTTCCCTCCCCACAGCGCCAGTTCAGATTATGCTTCATATTGCATCCCCATAAATAAAATTTCACCCATAAGCCAGGGACATTTTATTATATTTGGTTTTATTTTAATTCCGCTAACATTTTATGCAGCACCTTAACATTCGTTTAATGTTAATGTATCACCTTCTGGAGTCAAATAAGGTTCCAGGTGCCAGAGAGTCAGTGAGATAAACATGATGTCTTTGTCCTTTTGCGGTTTACAATCCCAAGGGAAAGAGAAATAAGTTATAAAATAATCCCAGCTATGATAAGGGCTCCAGAGAAAATGAAGTTGGGCAGGGGTGCAAAGGATGACTGAGTGGTGAGGACCGGGATTCATGGGAGGAGCCCGTGAGGAGCTGACAGAGGTGTGGAGATCAGCACAGCAGTGAGGAGTGGCTGCGCGAGTCCATGCGAGGAAAGAACACTTCCGGTAAGGGGAACGGAGCGTGCAAAGGCCCCTCCTGCCTGCCGGAAGAAAGCTTGGTGTGTGGGAATGGGAGAGTGGATGGGACCTGGGCCCTGTGTTCACACGCGTGTAGTACGCAGACACCTTCAGCGGGACTGAGCGTGATGTGTCGTGAGAACGGTAGGCGTTCAGTGCTCTGCATTTGGGTAATAAACTCTAGAAGTAAGAGTAAATTAAATGCAACCCAAGCATTGAACACAGTTATCGCTAATGGGATTATTTACAGAGTAGGGAGGTATTGAAAAGAGAAAAATGACTAAAAGATCTAGGAGAGAAGAACCAATAAGGCAAAAGAGGGAGAATATATATATATTATATATATACATATATATATGTATATATGTATGTATATATATTATATATATACATGTATATTATATACATGTATTAGTGTATGCATGCAAGTGGAGTGTGTAATACGTGCATTGTATGTGTGTGTATAAAATTTTAACAGAAGCACAGATGCCCAAGTCTGTGATCTAGTTGTAGTTTTGCATTTCTAATTCAGGACATTAGGAGAGTGTTTTGAAGAAGAGAAAGTAGCCAGAAACAGCAACAAGAATTACTTCCAGGCAAACAACTCTTGGAATTGACGATGACTGTTGAGAGAAAACCACATTTTTCAAAGGAAAAATTACTTCTGTTATTGTTTCATGGGCCGTCATGGTATTTAGCCTTGATAGGGTGCTGCATGTCCACGGATGCCACCTGTCATTTCCACCTGTGGTTTCACAGGGTTTGAGCATTGCTGGTCTGTGGCCCAAATTGGATGTGACCCTAAGGACACCACACGTCCTTTAGGAAATGCTCTATCTTCTAATTGTGCGTTTAGCTGGTGGAAGTAAATCAGGAACTCTCCCAAAATGGCTGAAGTAGACCAAAGATGCAAACAGAACAATAGCAACAAACCCTTTGCGACTCATGCCCAAATACCCAGACAGGCCTGGTGTCTTGGCCTTGGTATGAGGACGGGACAGAAACTGATCCCTTCAGTGTCCCCTACGAGCTTCTCCTACTCAGGTGCAGGCTTTCGCTCTATCTTTTCCTGTGTGACAACTCTTTGTAAGTACATTGGCAAAAATAATGATTTGTAAATAAATACATGTACAGGAAGTTATAGTTAATCCAGAACTAGGTTGTTTCTTGAGGGATTATGCAGTCATTGGGTACATTTTGCAAAGTAGGATGCATTTTAAAAGTTGTGATTTTCAGAGAGAGCATTCAGATTAACATTCCATTCTTAAAACTCTCTGATGAGTGGCACAGATGTGGCCAGGTCATGTTGGTTAAAATAGGAAAATAAGGCTGAGAGCGCATGTCAGAAATGACTGAATTCCATTCAGCTTTTAAGGTTGTTGGTAATTTGGGAGGAGTATAATATAAATTACAGGTATGAATTATAGAATCTGAGTAATTATGAATAACTTGGCAGGAGTTAGTGTTTTAAAGACAGTATCAGTGTTTATAGTATTTAGTTTAGTTTCTGAAAAGCTACTCCATTAAGCTTCTCTTTGGTGGCAATGCATTTCATATTAACTGGAGTCTTCTTAAAGAAATCCTTTTAATTCAAAGAGCGACATCAAGTCTGTAAATTCAAGTTGCATGGGAAGTTAAAGTGGGAGGTATTTTGTGGCAGGAGTGACTTAGTTTCTTTTCAAATAACAAGTAGAAAATTAGGACCCATTTAGCTCCTTTACTGCTGTTACACTTGGTTGGTAATATTTTCCATTCCTAAAGGAGTAAAATGTCCAATAACTGTATTAGGAGGCCCTAGTGGTTTAGCTAAATGATATCTTTATTTCTGTTCCTTAAGATGATGTTTCTTTCATAAGAGGTAAACAGCATGTTTGAGACCGCTTTCCACATAACTGTAACTTTTATGTATGTGTTTGGAACTAGACTGGTTATTTACAGTTATGATTTCTGGCTTTTAGTTTGTCCTTAAATCTCTTTAGGCAGGTTTTGTATATTTTTTCTTTTCAATTAGTTTATAAGTCTTTTAAGAAAGAAACATATATTATAAGCTTTCCCTTTAGATTTTAATTTCTAGCACACATACACAAACACACAGACATACAGACACACACACACACACACACACACACACACACACACACACACACACACACACACACACACACACACACACACACACACACACACACACACACACATCCAGGCCTAGGTGATGCTAGGCCCACAGTGGATTTCCTGTAATAACAGGTTACTAAATAATAAGTCTGATATATCCTAAGATATTTCAGACCCTAGAAAATTCTAGATCATTGTCTACTTCCTGTTACTGATTTGTGATTGTACTAAACGTGAAGTACTTATATGATATTTCAAAACTGTAAGTCAAGCATGAGAAAATGGAATGATAACCCACTTCCAGGTGAAGAGTGTACTCCTAAAAATCTTCCAGGCTTTTATGGCCCAGATTTCTGTTATCATCTTATGGTCTTATGTGGATCAGATGAGTGCAAATTGCTAGAATATATTCCTGTAAGTAGAGATGCCAGGCTTCTCTTTGCTGTTGAATCCCTCTTAAGTAGCACAATGCAGAGCTGTAAGTGTGCATCAAACATTTGTTGAATGCACTGAGCAAGACCCTCAACTCTAGGTTAATTATTTGAATAAGAACTGGCTCAGTGTTGGTTGTGTGGAGGAGAGGAAGGGGAGAACTTGTGTTAGTTTACGCTTCAGGAGGTCAGGTCCTGGGTCTTCCTGAGTCTGCTTTGCTGGGCTGATATCCATGACCTATGTTGCAAGGGCTCTGGGAGGATTTTCAGTGAGCACCTTGGCCTGATGGTGAGAGCTCCATTATCCTCTGATAAGTATGGAGTGAGGGAATTACAGCTTTCCAAGTGCAAGTCGCTCTCCTTGGACACTGCGTTTTTACCTTTGGTGCACCAGATAGAGGCTCACTTGGGGATCCCACTCCCAATAGTACCTGGGTCCCCGAGGGGTGTGGGAAGGGTAATAACCGTGATTCTGATTACAACACAGTGCTTTTCCCTTCACATCAGCATCAGGGCACACACTCAAGTGTGCCAGTCTAGGACTGGATAAACTGTATCTCTTCTTTTCATGAGCGCTTGCATATTTTGACAAAAACAAAACAAAACAAAATCTCCAACCAAGAGAAGATTTCTTTTAATAGGGTCAGGAAGAGCCAGTTGCCCACAATTATCAACACCCTGCAGTCTTAAGACAAAATATTTTAACTTTAAAACATTGAACAAGGAACTTCATACCTGATTATAGTTTGTTTTCATGTTGCAGAATGACACTGATTTCTGGAATATATTTGCAAGTTGTCAATTTTTATTCTAGCAAATTTTTAAAAAGCAAAAAAAAAAAAAAAATGAAAAGAATGAATCCACCCTCCCCTCCACATGCTGTTCTGGTAAACATTACTGAGGAGGAGCTCCAGGAATGTGTACCTGACAGGTGTTTGGGAGTTGAGATCAGCAGCCCCCACCGACCCAGGCTTTTCACATCAGCATTAGACTCTAGCTGTGAGCAGATCAATCAGAAATTCCTAGGTGAACAGCTTGATCATCTCATTTCTTGTTTCACTCTAATATTTTAAAATTTAAATTTTATTCTCTTTTCTTCTTTTCTCTTTCCCTGTGGTTCTTCCAGAATGTTAAAGATTATTTTGAATGTAGCCTGAGTAAATCCTACAGTTCTTCCAGTAACACACTTGGGATCGACCTGTGGCGAGGGAGGAGGTGTTGCTCGGGGAACTTGCAGCTACCACCGCTGTCTCAGCGACAGAGTGACAGGGCGCGGACCCCCGAGGGAGACGGCCTCCCCAGGCCCACCACGCTGCCTCTGAACACACTTCCCAGCATCGCCATCACCACTGCGAGCCAGGAAGGGTGAGTGGCCTCATTGTCGAAGGCCGGTTCTCAATTTTATTTTCCAGTTCCTCCAAACACAGTTTCATGGTATTAATGTTAGTTATTTGTGGAATAATGGAGACTGTTGACATTTGGGGAATTCATGTTGCTTTGAGTAGCAATGTAAGGTTTTTTCAGTCACAATATTTTGCACATCTTAAGATGGAGGAAGCACGTTCTGTACAGAGCCCAGGGAGTAAGGGGTGAGGTACATTTGTATTAATGTCAAGGAACTGCAAGCTTCCTGCCTATGGTCAGCTTTGCTTCAGAAATACTGTTTGGAATTACTTTTTAATTTACGAGAGCACACTGATTTCAGTCTACTACATTTCGTATATATTGCTAGCTTCTTTTTATTATAATCTTACTTTGCTAATCTGTTTTGATTATAAAATACTTTTGATTATAAATTAAAAGAGGACAGAAAATTGTGCTGAGAGATGTCTAGACTAATTCACAGTCTTATTTGTGCAAGAGACTATCTTCAACAAGTGGTAAAACATTAAGAACACGAATTCTTACAACCGTGGTTGGAATTGTGCTGTGGCACCCCTTCGGGTGTGTGTTTTAGCATGCACTCACCCCTTTTCTTTCCTTTAAATATTTTCCAATAATGGCTTATATGTACAACATGGGATTTTGTCACTATAAGGAAAAGCATTTTCTCTATGTAAAATTTTAAATTATAAAATCGTGGTACTTTTGAAAGCACTTTTTCTTTTAATCATTTATTAAAAGGAAGGACTAAACACATTACTGCACAACATTATTCGGTATCCGTGAATTTTTTCGTTGTGATGTGCCGTGTACTTTGTACCTTGTCACATACTGAGTCTACAGTGCTCACGAGTAGACCATTACGAGCTCTGGGAAGAGTAAAGGTGTCCTTTGCCTAGTGTTTATTTAACGCACCGAAACTCCAGATATCACTGTGCACAGCATGAAAAGGTTCATCGGACAATTTGTGTATAGCAGAGAAGCTAAAACATGATGGGGAGAATGGGCAAGAACGTTGAGAAGCACCGAGTTAGCCTTGTTATGCGCATAGCCCATCATGAAGAACAGAAATGGGGTACTGCTTCCAGAAAGCTTGCTCGGCCATGTGCCTTTAGGCAATTAGTTTTGGTTTCACTGCTGCGTCTTCATAACTGTAGGCTTGGAGCCCTGAAGACCTCTGGAGGGCTGAGAATGTGGTTTAGCATGATGGGTTCCATCCCTAGCACTTAAAACAGAACTTCCATATTTAGCTTTCAGCAAGTTGGCACTGGTATAGCAATGGTTAAAATACTAAAATGCTATCATATCAGCCCATAAGGGTATGCTTTCCAGAGCTTTCCGATGACTCATGCCAGCCAGGACTTCTCCCAGAAGCTCCCAGATTCCCCACAGTCCTGTTAAAAGTGAGGCGATGACTGCCAAGTAGAAGTTTGGTGTCGTGAATGTTGGAGCCATGTCGTTTGTTGGGTATCTTGAGTAAAAACCCTGGCTAAAATGTGCCATATGAAGTTTGAGTTAATTTAACTTAAAGATATTTGAGGAGTTATGGAACTGTTCCTTCCTTAGAAGTACCAAATCTAGACTCTAGTATTTGAGGCATGCTAAGTTACCTCTCCTATATTGAATGTTTTTATCCATACACAGATAGGTACAGTACTTCCTTCAGGCTCTTAAGAGGGTCAGATGAGTTGCTGTTTAAAATGTGCTGCACTTAATGAAAAGCATGTTAGGTAATGAGCAAGTTCCCTCCTCTTGATTGTCCATTAGAGCATTTGAAAACTAGAAGCTGTGTCTCTCAGCAGCCTTGTGCTGGGTAGAAACAGCGTAGGGTGGAGTGGAGGGACTTGCTGCTTTCCGGACTTTGGATTGTTTAGCCAGGAAGAAGGAAGAGGAGGAAAAAAGAAAGGTTCTGTTGGGAGACTGTTTTTTGCATAGTGGGTGTTATATTAAAAAGCGATAAAGGTGGCAAATAAAACTTGAAAAGCATGCGAGGCAGCTGACAAAGAAAGGATAGCAATAAAATTCAGTTTTTCAAGAGTTTTGCAGGCAAAATGAACAAGTAAGAATAGACACTGGTTGGGGATAAGCAAGATCAAAGAAAGTGTCAGGAGGAAAATGGCCCGTGTACACTGAATAGAAGGAAGCAGTCAACCAGGAAAGATGGAAAATGAGAGAGCCAGTCAGTAATTGCTGTAGAATACAATAAGAGGTGCACAGTGAAAAGGATGCACTCAGGAGGGCTAAAATGTCTTCTTTTGAGATACATAAATCCACAGGAGAAAGGAATGAATGTATTGGAAATTTCAAGGAGAAAAATAGAAGAAACTCATTTCTGAAGGTGTCACTAATTGTCAAGTATCAGACTCATCAGAAGCAACTGAAAGACTTCTTGAAACCCAGACTTCTAGATTGCTAGGATCTGGGGAGGATCTGAGGTGCTGTATTTCTGACAAATTCTCAGGTGATGCTTGCAGTATTGGCTCAGAATATAGCTTTTGAGAGCTATTGGCCTAGGTTTTCTCAGGGAAGTAGGAGGTTGGGTCATCTGCTGAGAATAAGCAGGAGTGGTTTCTGCACTCCCCTTTCAACCACTGGTAGGCCTGGTACAGACCGGGAAAGCAAGGGGTTTTACCTGGGGCATTTTCTTTTCTATGCCAAGCCAGATGGCATGGGTGGGCTTGAACTCACAAGTGTTAGGAAGCAATGCTTCTCACAGCTTAGTGATGCAGGAGGCCTATTGTCAGCCTTGTTCTTAGCTGTGTGAGAAGAGGCACAAGATAAGGAAGGCAGGGGTCTTCTTACCAGGGTTTGCTCATAAGGAAGAGTTCTGTGCTCTCCGTTGTGTTTGCCTCAAAGAAGATACAGATTTGTTTGTCTCCCATCTCTGATTGCCTGGGGGCTGTGCTCTGCTTCTGTGTTTCAGTTGTGACCAGGATGGTTCTTTGGGGGCATTTATAACTTAGGTGTGATGTCCTTGATGTTCTGTTGCCCCAACTTTCACCTCCACTGGGGAGAGTGGTGACCGATTCATGCTGCTGCCTGGATGGTCAGAAGCAATTTCTGGTGTTTTCGTTGTCCTTGGGGGAGGGTTGAACTGTTGAGATGGTGGCTCTGAACATGGGCTCCTGTGTCTGTCACAAGGTGACAGTCCAATGAGCCTTTCCATACAAACATTTTACACTTTTGTGCTGCCTCTCAACCACAGGTTGAGTGCAGATGTTGTGTGCAAATATGCCAGAGATTCAACAAAACCTGGTGTGAGGGAAGGAAAAGGATGTTGCACACATCTGAAATCTTTTGGCTACAGAAACAGCATATTAATGATTTATGTACAGTGAACTCATGTGCTAGGACAAGTCAGTTCAGAGAACCCTCTGGCTCTCATCCTGGGTATGTGAGGTTATGGACAATGGATATTTAAAATTGATCCCTCATTGCTTATATATTCTGTTATCAGTGCAGGTCTTCTAAAAAAAAGGTACCCAGAATAGATTCTGGCTTATATGCTTATAAGGGTGTGAGATTTTATAGTACAGATAATATGATCACTGTAATAATAATAATAATTAATAGAATATAATAGAATATAATGTATCCCTCCATTTTACTTGAATTTTATTCTACAGTAATCTTGCAAAGTAGTGTCTTATTCCTTAAGGCAAAGCAAAAAACAAACAAAAGTGGCTGCAGATTCAGTGTAATAGTGAGGATAAGAGATTCATAATAAAGACAAAGACTCTGTTTTTGTTTGAAAACAAATAGCCTTTAACTCATACCTCTCTCCTTTCCCCTTTGCCCCATATCTAGGGAAGATTTAAAAAAAAAACGAGGTATGTTTTGATGGGGATTGCACTGTATCTGTAGATCTCTGATAGCAGTATGCCTGTTTAAACAATATTGATTCTGCTGACCCATGGTCTTTTTGTCTTCTAATATTTTCTTCAAGTTCTTTCTTCAGTGCTCCATAATTATTGTGGTAGAGGTCTTTCACTTCCTTGGTTGGGTTTATTCCAGGTCTTTTTAAAAAGCTGTTGTGAATGCAATTGTTTTCCAGACTTCTTTCTGAGTGGATTTGTATTGGTGTATAAAAGCTATTGCTTTTTTTTGGCACCAGGGATTGAACTCAGGTCCTTGTGTTTGCAAGGGAGGCACCAGAACCATAAATCCCCAGCCCGCTCTTGATTTTTGTATGTTGATTTTTATCCTGCTACTTTGCTGAATCTCAGTGCCAATAACATTCTTCACAGGACTAGAAAAAACAATCTTAAAGTTCATAGGGGCACACAACAGATTCAGAATAGCCAAAGCAATCCTTATTAAAAAGAGCAATGCTGGAGGTTATCACAGTATTCAATTTTAAGATATCCTACATCCATAGTAAGAAAATCAGCATGATACTGACATTAAACACAGACACATAGAACAATGGAAAAACCTTATAGCTATAGCCATCTGATTCTTGACAAAATCACCAAAAACAAACATTGGAGAAAAGGTAGCCTATTTGACACAGGGTGCTAGGGAAATGGATATTCATATGTAGAAGAATGAAACTAGATGTCTTGCACCCTATACAACAATTAACTGAAAATGGGTCACAGGCCTAAATGCCAGCCCTGAAACTTTGAAACTACTAAAGAAAGATTATGGAAATATTTTAAGATATAAACACAGTCAACAGCTTCTTAAATAGGATACCAGTGGCTCAGGAGATAATTAAGTAACAAGAACTAACAAATCAGTTGCATCAAGTTAAGAAACTTCCATAAAGCAAAGGAAGCAATCAACAGAGTGAAGAGACAGACCACAGGACAAGAGCAGAACTCTGTCAGCTACTCGTGTATCAGAGGATTAACATGCAGGATATATAAAGAACTAAAAAAACCACCAAAACAAACAAACAAAGACAATAAAGAAACCCAATCGACAATGTGAAGGACAACTACATTGGAATTTCATCTCCCCTCTGTCAGAATGGTTGTCATCAAAAATACACAAATCAGTAAACATTGGTGAGGATATGGGGGCAAAGGAACCCCTGCACACTGTTGGTGGGAATGTAAATTAGTACAATCACTATGGGAATCAGCGGGGAGGGGCCTCAAAAAACTAAAAGTAGAACTATCGTATGATTCAGCTATGGCACTGCTTGGGAGATCCCTGAAGGAATCAGTCAACATCTCAAGAGATGCTCGTGTATCTGTGTTTACCTCAGCACAATTCACGAGAGCAAAGCTGGGGACCAGCCTAGGTCTCCCGCAGTGGATGAGTGGGTAAAGAAAATGTGCTATGTACACAGAGTACAGTCAAAAGAGTGAAGTCAGGTCTTTTGCAGGTGACTGGAGACCACTGTGCTCAGTGTAATAAGCCAGCCTCAGACAGGCAAGTGTTGATAATTGGAAGGAGAAGGGAGACTATTGGAGAAGATAAACGGGGTGGGGAGGGTGAGAGCAGTTTTGGGAGACATGATCAGAGGATGATATGTTCGTGAAGATTATGCCGCAGTGAAAGCCGTTCTGTATAAATAAAGGCATTCTTATGAGAAGCAAGAAGGAAAGAGAGCAAGCAGACCTCAGCACTCTCTCCATTGGTATCCATGGTACCATGCAAACTGCGGCCGTTCTTTAGGATCCTCACACCAATCCCAAGCCCCTGTCATAAAAAACAAACAGACAAACCCACAAACAGACAAACCCAAGCTACCACTACCTCTGTCTCAACTTCATGCTAGATAAAACCTGAACCCTCAGGAAGAAAGGTAATAGCAAACTTTGTTTCACTTCTGTGACCCTTTTGTGCCATTCACCCTGACATTCAGAGATTCCTGGCTAGGGGCTGCCTCCAGTCCAGAGAGCCATACAGGGGGCCCAGATAAAGTCTGTTTCTCAGTTTTTGGGAGGCTAATTATGATGCTTTGTTCCTTCAAATGCAGGTCATTTCAGATTAGAAAAATGAGCATTGTACTTGGCTTGAGGGCTGACAGATGAAAGGGGAACAGAGCATGACCTCTGCTCTCCTTCTTAGTAGTTATTGCCAGATAGAAGAGGCGGACTTGCACATTTAAAAATGGAGTGCAGACTGGTGTAACCACTACAGAAATCAATATGGAGATACCTCAAAGAGCTTGGACTGGAGGTTCCATTTGATCCAGCCATCCCTCTGCTGGGTATCTTTCCAAGAGAACTAAAAGAATCATATCACAGAGAAGTATGTGCACCCATGTTTATAGCAGCACAGTTTGTAATAGTAAAATCTTGGAAACAGCCTATTTGCCCATCCGTTGGAAACTGGATAAAGAAGATGTGGTTTTTCTATAAAACGGAATATTACTCAGCCATAAAGACGAGAAAATAGATTCATTCATAGGAAAATGGGTACATATTGAAGATATACTCCTAAGTGAAATAAATAAGTCACACATGTGTAAATACCGAATAGTTTCCCTGGTGTAAATAATCTGCAACAATGCATAAGATTCTAATAAGATTACTGACATTTAGAAATGGGAAGAAAGGAGCTAAAGGTGTAGGGAGGATGGGATGGGTAGGGGAAGAGTAAAAAGGGAAAAGAAAAAAATGTGAGAGAATGAAAAGATGAAAATAAAGTGTTTGTAGATGGGGAGGGGAGGAGGGGGTGAAGGGAGGCCAGGGGTAAGGGGAAAAAATGAGAATCAAGACTTGTCATGTAGAGGTACAAGATCCCAACAATGAATGTAACTACTGTATCCCTAAAATGTACCAATAAACTCAAAGCTGAAAAAAATAGCAAAGCGATATCTTGCCGTTTATTGCGTGGCTAAGGTACTGCGAGAGCACGGGAGAGGGAGGGGAACAGGAAGCCTGCAAAGTCGTAGAGGCGCAGACGCAGACGAGCAGGTCTTCTGAGCGGACTGTGTGTGGCTTCATTCGGCTGCAGAGGTGGGTGATGTAAGGACAAGCGGCTGCAAAGGGCTTCCCGGCTCTTCAGGTCCCTGGATTTTATCCCGCGGGCATGGCACGGGCGAGCCCTCAAAGTACTTTCCTGAATGAAGTGCAGGGAGGACATTAGTGTTTAGTTTACTCGGGTGCAGGCGGAAGACAGACTGGAAGAGAGGGAAGATGACAACTCGGAATGGTACTGCTGCGGTCCAGGCGATGGCGGCCGGGTGAGGACAGGCACCTGGAGGGGGAGGCGCGCTCTGCACAGTGCTCAGTGGCTGGAGGAAGACGGAACAATTCTGTTTCCGTGAAGTTTACACTTCAGAGGGTGCAGCAGTAAGAAAACTCCAGGGTGTGGCTGAGCACGTGGCTGGCTGCCATTGGCTTGCCACGGAACAAACCAATGGCGCTGAACTTTTCGTGTAGCTTCGTCTCGGTCTTGCCAGAACCTCCCACAATAGATGCTGGCCAGATCATATCCTGGGGTGAAGAGGCTTCCTGCCCCTCCATGGTATCCCCGTATCCTCTTCTGCTCATGAGATTTTCTTGTCCCCTGTGCCCAGGCCTGAAGGGGCAGCAAGACCAAAGCAGGAGGACAGGTGTGTGACAGCTTCATGAAGAGAAGTCACAGCAGAATGAATTCCAATGTGAAATAACTAGAATGGATCTATTGCTTTGGGGTTTTCTGTGTCACAGAAGCCGAGGGTACATCCTAGGTAATCTGGGGCGGGTGTAAATGATTATAGTGGAGGTTGATGTGAACCCCACTGTGGGGACAGTTAGAGGGGGTGGAGGTGCGGACAACACAGGGCGTGGCCTGGATGGCTGATGGCTTGTATTTACCACAGGCTTCTGGTTCCATGTGTACTCGAGGAAGCTGGTCCTCGTGAACGTATTACCTGTGCTCACTGTGTGCCCTCAGCCCCCCGACCTTTTCTCACCCCACAAACAGAGTCTTAGATTATACCAGCCGGTGAAACAGTGACTTAGGAACCAACTTACCCCTGCAAGCATGAGTACGGTGGTCCCTGACCCTGAGAAATCATTGTCAAAACCCTCCTACCTTGTAGCGTGCCTGTTCCTTGGCAGCTGTTCCTGGCCTCCCCTACCTCATAAATAAACATTTGCCTCGAATTACTTTCACTTCTGACTTTCTCTACTGGGGTGGGACCTGAATTCCTCATTTTCTGCTGGGACCCCCACCTCTGAGCCAGACTCCCCCACTGCCTCGTTGTTCCTCAAAGTGAAGATGGAGAACCAGGATGTGGAGAGGGGCACGAGGTCGCTCAGGACCCTGGGCCTCTGGAAGACCCCCTGCCTGATGCTAAACCGTGAAGGCAGCCACCTGAGCAAAAAGTGTACGTCACTTACGCATAAGCTGAGTCTGTTTATCGTCCTGTATTCTTATTCAAAATAGTAAGAGCTGTATTTTGCCTGGAGGGAAGAGGTTTGTGGACTGCCTAAGCTGCTCAGAGCAGAAAGTTGAACGTGGGTAAGCTACTTGCATCTGAGTGTGCCAGCCAGCGGGGTGCGCGAGCCTGGAGCTGGATAGCTCAGTTCCATGTGTTACCATTCACTAATCCTGGCTTAAGAAAGTTGGTTAATTAATTGATAAAGGCAAGAGTCTGTTCTTTGAAGTGTAAGCTGATTGCCATAGTAATTACAGTAATTACCAAGGAGACCGAAGGCCGAGACAAATGGAGAAGTAAGCAGGGTGCCATGCTGGGGGAAGAGGGATTGTCACATTAGAGAGGGCACCGGAAGTTCTCCAAGAGCAGATCGTGTTCCCTCGATGTCCGAGTGATACACGGCAGCCTCTGCAGAAGGAGGAGGCAGGAAGGAAATTTACAGGCAGATGGAAGAAAAATATAGAAGATAGGGAAAAGTCTGGTATACCTGAGTAGGAGAAACGATGCCAGTGTGGCTGGAGAAGCCTTCGAGCCAGGAGCAGGTTTGTCATCTGGTAGCTTAAGGGCTATGGTGAGGGAATTTGTTTTATTTTGTGTTTTGTTTTTGTTTTTTTCAAGTTAGGTGAAGAGGGACATCAGGAAGCTCTCTTTTTTAAAATTAAAAATTTTTATTTTCAATTGACAATAATTGTATGTGCTTATGGTGAATAATAAATTATGGAATGATTACTGCAGATTCTGGTACCTCAGATGTAATTTCTCTGTGTTGAGGACATTTAAAACTATCCTTTTAGTTCTTTTCAAATTTGCAGTGCATTATTATTTTCCATAGTCTACGTGTTGTGCCTTTGAGCGTCAGAACTTACCGTTCCCGCCTAACTGCGACTCTGTACCTTTGACTGACATCCGCCCTTCCCCATCCACTCTCTCCACTCTCTCCAGACTCCACCCCTGGTGACCACTGTTACTCCTGCTTCTGAGTTCAACTCTTCTCCATTCCACATAGTCCCAGGTCTTCTTTCAGTGGCCTCTTCATGCTCCCAGTCTGAGAGGTAGAAAGGGTTGATCCACCTTTGTGGTTGCCTCTTAGTGTGTAGAAACTGAGGAACACAATACTCTTATATTGATATAGATGTGAATCTGTGGGTGATCCGGTGCCAGGCTAATGTCACTCGGACTGATGTCCTCCAGATCCATCCACATCAAAAAATGAGTTCATTGGAGCTTTGAGGCTGAAGAATATTCTGTTGTGCACATGCACCACATTTTTAGGGTCCATTCGGCTGCTGATGGACACTGAACTTGTTCCCATATTGCGGGTGCTATGAATAATACTGCAAGGAACACGGAAGTGTAGACATCAGTATCAGAGGGATTTGGTTTGACAGCATTGGGGAAGCCACAACAAGGCTTCAGACAGACACGTGCAGAGATCTGACTTTTAAAAATCAGTGCATTATTTCTAGGCATGTGGCTCAGTGTTTGCCTGGCACACCCGAGGCCCTGAGTTTGATCTCCAGTATCTAAATAAATAAGCAAATAATCCGACTTTTGAAAAGATAGCATTTTGAGAATGGGTAAAATGAATGTTAGGGGGAAGGTGGAGGCAGAGACAATAGGAGGGAGGTGACCTGAAGAGGGTGACACCAGAGGGGCAGGGAGGACTGGAGGGGCTGAATTTAGACTTAGTGATGGATAGAGCCTGCTACAGAATTGCATGCAGAAGTTTTGCATGGGAGAGGAAGACATGAAGAACGAATCCTGTGCTGTTTGCTTGAGCAGCTGAATCGATAGTGATGCCATTGTTAAAATTGAAAATACCTAGGGAAAGAATTTTGGAAGCTTAAACCAAAAGATTCTTTTTGGACAAGTTTAATATAAAAGTGCCATTGGACTGTGAGGTCCACAGGCATTTTAATACATAAGTCTGGGCTTCAGAGGAGAGCAAGAAATTTGGTAAGTCCTCAGAATATGTAGTATTTATACTTTAATATTCATTTTGTTAGATCAACATGGTGCTATGCATCTTTAATCCCAGCGTTCCGGGAGGCTGAGGCAGGAGGTCCCAAAATTTAAGTTTTGTAGGCAAAACTTAGCAAAATAGCACAATTACATCTCAAGAAAAATTAAAAAGGCAGAGGCTGGGGCTGTAGCTCAGTGATAAGGCACTGGGTTTAACTCCCATTACAGCCAAAAAATGCATTTTATTTATAAAATATTGCAAGTAAAGTACAGAAAATGACTTAAAGTCAGTGTTTATCAATGTACCTGCCATTTAACAAATGTTGACACTTTGCCTTTTTATGGCACAGAGATTTAAGAAATACTATGGTGCTGTGAAGTTTTGGGAGCAAACTTGTTAGTAAGGATGCAGGGAGACAGTGGCCTGAAAGCATCTTGGTTCTTGTCCACTCCCAGCTCTGGCTTTTCTGCAGCAGACTGGTCCTGGAGGACAAGAATGAAGCCTCAAGTTGGTCAGGGTCTCACTGAATGGAAACAGTACAGGAATTTCCTCTGAGAAGAGGAGAGCTTAGAGATCAGCACCAGAGAGCTCCAGGACAAAGAGGAGAACTCCTGGATCCTGGGTCAGTGTAGCCCTCCAAAGCTCCTGATCTCCCAAAAATTCTTATCTATAGACCTATACCAAACATCTGATTTCAGGAGTCCTAAACATTAAGGGACAGCCAAGCAGTTGGGCTACATCCTTTCTACCTCTTGATTGTAAGATCTTGAAGGGGCCAGAGCAAGATCACAGAGGCTTTCTTCTGATGACTGTGTTTCCTTTCACATCAGTACAGAGCCCAGAGACCACCTAGGCACTAGCAAGTTATGAGTGGAGACTTGGAAGACTGCTACCACTCATCAGAGCTCAGTACTCCAAGCCCAAGTGAGCAGACCAGGAAAAATGCCCATGCAGACAAGGATCGTAGTTTACCAGAGAAATGTAGGCCAAGGAAGAAAAATAGAAGAGGATCCAGACAGTGACCTAAGACAAAAATACAAAGTCCATAAGGTACTTTCGATTCCAGGTACCAAAAAAAAGAATTAGAAAGTAAATGGACACAAGGAAAAGAAAATACCTAAGAATTTGGAAATAAATATAATAACTCAGCACAACTTAGGAGTTGGGAATTCCAATAAAGGTCCTCAGATTTCTTTTCTAAATAGTCTGGGGAAGGAGTATTTGGTGAGGAAAATATACAATCCCAAACACATTTGCAGATGTAGGAGAAGAGCACATGTTGGTGAAAAACATCATTGATGTCTTGTTTTCATGTGACACAGAGAAGTTGGTTTGTGGAAATGTAAAGAGGCTAATAGTGGAACACAAGAGTGCAGGAGCTTTTCCACATTAAAATGGGGAAAAATAAGTGCAAATTGAATCAAATCAGAAAAAAGAAGAGTAGGAAGGGGTTACCACAGAGTAAGCACTTCCCTTTTCTTTAGCTTCATGGGGTCGATAACTGTAAAGATAATGAAAGACTAAAATACATTTGCTTTAACACTTAATGTGAAAGGACTGATCTTGTTAAAAAAACAAAGATTGTAAAATTGGATTACATGCCCCAAATCATTATGTTATTTTAAAGAAATAGTCAAAACCAAGTGTTAGACAAACTTCAAAATTACATATAGGAGGAGTTTTAATAAATGTGAATTCTGCTTCCAAAACACAGTGAATTTTACAAGATTTTTTAGAAAGCCGTTCTAGACCTGAAATGAAACAGAAGATCCAAATAGTGGATAAGGTGGAAGCCATCATCTTGCCTGGTCCCAGGAATGGAAACCAGCATCTTTGCTGAAGATGCTTGGCCTGGGGTGTATACTCTCAACCCCTTCCAGTCATGGTGGAACTGTAGATAAATCAAGTAAAATGAGGGCAGGAAGTATGATGTGGGCCTGGCAATTTGAAGATCATTAATGACTTCCTCTTCCTCCGCTTTAACCTCTGTGAATGTAGCTTTGTTGGTTCCTAGGGAGGGTTCTCCTCCTGAGAAATGCAATAGGAGTTTTGATAAATCAAGGTGACAGGTGCTACCTGGTGACTTTGGATTCTTTATGCCAAAAGACCAGTACAAACAGACAAAAACAAGTTGTGGTAGTGGCTGAGATGATGGACCCCAGCCATCGTGGGAAAGAGGGTTTCTGCCCCATGATAGGGATAAGAAGCACACACATCCCAAGCAGAGAATGGTGGATGAAGCCATGCCTATTTTCTATGCCTTTGTTCCCTGGCCTGTGTTTTCCCATGTGACACTGTAGAACCATATAGTGGCTATTGGCTTACTCTTTTTGCTATGGAATAGTGCCCCATTGTTAAAGTTGAAATCTAGATGTCTCCCAAGAGGCCTCCGGTCCTCATAGTGGGCTTTTGGAAGGTGAGTGAACCACCAGGCAGTGTAGCCAACTTCCCTTTAGGAGGTAGACACGGGCTGGGGGAGGCGGTCACTGGGGGTGTGGCCTGGAGGGGTTGTATCTCCTTTCCCTGCTCCTTGCTTCTCTCTCCACTTCCTGGCTGCTGCAGTGTGAGCCGCTTTCCTCCACTGTGAGTGACCCTGTGCCATGCTGTTCTCTGCCTTCGTGCCAGCTGACTGTAACCATGAAGCAAAACAAACCTTTCCTCCTCTAAGCCTCCAGGCCAGGCGTTGTGTCTCAGGGACTAAGAAAGTGGCTAAGACGCCCATCCTATAGGGAGTCATCTCCACACTGGTCCCTCACTGGCACATTTAAGAGTTCATTATGTTCTTTTTTAGGCTGGTGTGGGGGTAATAGGATCAGTACACCCACTGCTTATCCCTTCTGCACTGTACTACCTTTGCTGGATAGTGGCCCCTTGGCCTGAGTTGATATTATGTTGGATTACAGCTCCTACTTTCTGTCAGCCCCTACTTTGAGTCCTGGGGTAGTGGGCTGGCCGACACACTGTAGGGAGGGAAAGCAAACCCTAACCAAGAGTACTTGTTAATTCTGGCCAGATTGAATGTGGTCTTTCCTTGGCTGAAAGAATCCTCTGTAGTCAGGTTGCCATCCCTGAGATGACCTCTATGTGGTCTTTTGTTGGTAGCAGACTCAGTGGTTAGAAATAGCAGTTACTCGATTAGCTTTGAAGAGATGGAGCCCACCCATTGTTAGAGGTATTCACAGCCTCCATCTCCACCAACATGGCCATCTTGTTTACAAGGTCATTATCTAGGCACCTGTGGCCAAGAACAGAAGTAGTGACATTTGCTGGGCAGGTCACCCTTTGGCTCCTCTCAGCAGTGTGAACATACGGTGTAGTAATTCCTGCACTCTCTGCCGTCTCCTGCAGGCTCATCTTTATGCTTCTCACCCCAAATGTGTCACCTGTCTTCCAGGTTGGCTCATTCCAAGGCCCGAACAGGCCAGTCATTAGTCTGGGTGTCACAACTGCAGGCCACTTTTCTTCTCTTATCTGTTATTGTCAGGGCTCTTCTGTAATGCATTAGCAGTTTGTGTTTAGCTCACACCCACATTCTGAGTTGATGCACCTGTGAACCAGCCAGGCTTTCCCCTCCTCCTCCATCCCAGGGAACAGAAGACTTTCCCTGAGTTCAAAAGTGTGAAGCAAGGGGGACATATACTGCAGCAGCCGGCACTGGGGCTTGGGACATATGTTTGTGCACCTTTCTCAGACACTCTGGACCTGGTTAAGTGGGGTCCCAGTTATATCACATCCATTTTGTGGTGCGTTGCTGTTGGAGTCACCAGGTTACTCAGGCCTTGTTGAATCTATTAGATCACGGTGTGCTGGTAAATGTTTGATTCTTGCTCTGAATATTCCTGCCACTGTCTCAGTTCTGGTGTAAAGACTGGTGTAAACATTTCACCGTGGGTGACTTCCAGGGCCGAAGTGGTGTCACAGGGTGTGGACCTGGGAAGGGATGTGCCAGGAAGCCTGTCTGGGACTGTTGCATCTCCATCCGAGGTCTGGTTCTCTTTAGATTTGCCTCCAGCCACAATGCTATGTCTGTGGTTTTTTTGCACTGACTTTCTTGAGGGCCCAATGCCTTTCTAACTATATTAAATTTTTATTTAACTTAGCTGCCTATAACACTAGCAGAAAATTAATAACTTACCCTTTACTTTGGAGCGGATATTCCAGGATGCCTGGAACACTAGACCCCGGTTCTGCCTATGTGCCAGGTTCAGCAGTCTCTCTGGATTGGGTCTCCCTCTGGAACACACTTAATTTTCCAAAGCTTCAGGATACTCGCCATTTCCTGCTCATTACACGCGATTAATGTGACAGCCTCAATAAGGTGGACCAGTGTGACGATCTGCAGACAGTCCGGACAGCCCAAAGCTCCCCTGACAGTATGACAGGAAGCAGGAGAGCTAGCCCCAGGGGAGACTGAGAGTCCACTCTTGTCCGCCTGTGTGAATGGGAGCTTACTTTTCCTCTTCCTGATGAGAATGAAAATGAAAACAAATAGTTCAGTCGTCAGAACTGTGTCAATCGCTAACAAACATATCATGTGTGGTTCAGTGGCTGCGACACAAGTGACTGTTTCAGTGAGATGGTCCACTGTAGTCTTCTACAGCGCTTTTCATTTTTGCCAGACCAAAATGTGTTAGACAGGGTCCTCCTGGGGACCGACCCTCCCAGGTATTCTCACTGTACCCTTTCTGTGTTGACATGTGCTCAGATACATACGCTTACAGTTGTCTACAGTTCAGTAGCGTAAGTAACCTGCTGGACAGGTTTGCAGCTGGGGAGTAATAGGCCATTACAGATGACCCAGGTGGATAGCAAGCTGTGCTATCTAACTTTGCAATGTGTGACTGCATCTATTAAACAGCACCTTTTATTACCTATTTACCTTGCGCCAAAGGACAAAATGTTCTGAGAGCCATTCCCATAAATTCTGTGGGTCAGAACTTGCTGATTCAGTCCAAACTTGCTAGAGATTATGGTAATTCTGTTCACCTTCCTTCTGATGGGTTTGTGCTGCCACCTGGTATCTGCTATGCTCAGATCTCATTATCCCATTGCTATTATGTCCCACCTACCATTATTTCCAGGCTTTTGAGTGATACAGCTATTCCCCTACCCTGCTGTGTGGATAGGGGGAGTGTCTTAGGGTCTCCTTACGGCACATAGGCAGTTACAGTGTTTTCTATTTTATAGAACGGGCCCCTTTCCTTGTATTCATGCTTCACTGAGTCTTGTAATGTGATGGCTAAGAATAGCCATCATTTTCTGCAGTTATTTTGGTATTTCTGCATGTTGGCTCTTTTTTTTTTTTCAAGCTTTCAAAGGCCATTCCAACAGCCCTTGTTAAATCCCAGTCACTTATTAAATCTGTGTCATTAGAAAGTATCCCCATACTGCAAAACTTTCCCTAATACAACTATATCCTGTCCCCTTGTTCTGTCTTTCTTTGGGAGGCACTTTCCATCGCCCATGGCACCTTGTTATCTAGACCCTGAAGCTTTGTAGGCATCATCTCTCTTTTATCTTAGCTGGCCCAGCGCTTCCTGAGTCAGGGATGTTTACTGATGTTTAATTCTAATTTCAAGCCAAAGGCAGAAGTAGAGCAAATCTTAAGGACAAGAAATGTGATCTAGCTCTGTGCTTTGAGGCCATAGAAGGCCTTTGAAGAGAGAACTGGCCATTTCCTTAGCGTTTAAGATTCGCGATTCCAGGACAGCTGTGTGTACATAGACCTCCCATCCAAGCACCAGCCCCACTCCTTCCCGATGAGGGCGCTGTGTTTGTGTGGGACCAAGGCTGAGCCATCTCAGAAGCTCTGCTGATAATTCAGACCTGTCCCTGTCCTTCAGCTCCGTGTGCTGCAGGACCGAATGTTTTCTCTAAATGCTGCCGGAGAGGCCCTCTCACTCTCCCACGTCACGTTAATTTGTTGATTAATAATTAAGCTTGCCATTTTCCCTTTGTTCTCCTCAGTCACTGGTGCCTAGCAACAGCCAACTGATTCCTCAGTTCCTTTAGCTGTCATATCCTCATACCTCTAAAATACTTAGGGTATTGTTGCAGCAAAAGGCTCCCAGCTTTCTGAAGACCATTGCTATTCCACTGTCACCGGGGAAGGGGTTCTCCTGGGAGCCACAGTGTCCACCTTCCAAGTCTGCTTCCTAGGAACACTTCTGGTATCAACCAAGACTGATAAGGATACTGATTTATAGGATTTTAGGGTTGGGGGCTTTAAGAGAAAGGAGGTCAGGGAAGCAGGATATGGGATGGGGAAAATATCAAGCAAAAATGTGGTCTTAGTAGAGATTATCTTCATTCGGATCCCACAAAACACTCTCTGTAAGACAAATTACATGACAGAGCTCGCCCCACGGTGGGTCAGAGAGGCCGGCCTTATTACTCTCAGGCCAGCGAGTCATTAGCTGAGACAGCCCTGGTGGGAGAGTGGGAAAGGAGTAGCCTGTCAGCTCCAGGGTAAGGGTGCAAGGTACTTCTATGGTTAATTGTTATCATTGTCACACAGGAGTTAGGAAATGGCACAGACATTAGAGGGCATCTGGGTGGACACCAGTAACACCTGCTACAGCTGTGCAGAGCTGTTCTGAACTATAATGATCAGCAAACTGCACCAGTGATTCTGTATCCTGGTTAGAGATAGGTTCCTTTGGACTGTTTGGAAACTTTTCTAGGTCTGGGCAGTGTTTTAGTCACTTTCTCATCACACATTGCCTGACATGCAACTTTAAAAAGGAGAGGCTTATTTTAGGCCATGTTTTTGGTCCATAGCCCACTGACTCCAAGGCAGGATGGCATGCGAGAGGGCCAGAGGAGGAAAAGATGCTCACAGCACGGTGGCCAGGTAGCAGACAGTGAAAAGAGAAATGAGGAATGAAGATACACCCTACCAGGTCATGTCTCTAGTGACTTGTCCAATCAGTTTCTACTTCCTGCCATCACATCCAGCTGTGGTGCCCCCCAATATTCAGAAGCCACACCTATGAATGCACAAGGCTTTAGTGGACATCTAGATCTGAAATGTAACATTCTGCCCCTGCTCACCAAAAGGCTAACAGATCTCTTTATGCAGATTGCATTTAGTCCAGCTCTAAGAGTTGTGAAAGTTCCAGCATTGCTACAAAAGTCCAAGTCCAAAGTCTCCTTTGAGGTTCAAAACAAACTCTTAGCTGTGAGCCCTTGTAAAAATAAAAAATGAGACACTGCTGACATACAATGGCATGGGAAAACATTGCTGTTCCTAAAGGGAAGACTAGGGGGATAGAAAGTAATCACACCAAAGCAAGACTGAAGTCCAGCAGGGCAAACATTAAATCCTGTGCCTTCCATTCCAGCACCCAGGGCAAGTTGTGGTCAGATGTGAACTCCAGATGCCTTTGATGCCCCCACCTCTGTGGCACCACCCTGGCAGCCCCCACAGCCTCTTTCAGGCAGGGGCTTCACTAACAGCCTGCAGCTTTCCTCAGCAGACATTCTGCATTCCTGGCTTCTCCAAATGCCTGAGGCCTGCATTACACTTCTGGTCTCACTCTCACAGCTCACACACTGCCCTTTAGGGGGCGTGCTTCTAGGCTTTCTACTGAATCTGGTTGAAAACTTTTCTGACCTGACAATTTGTATATTCTGCATGACTGTAAAGCCAGCACCACATGAATGACACCAAGATCTGCTTCCAGCTTGAGCAGAAGCTGGGCCTCCTTGAATGATGCCTGTAGAGGCCTCTGAGCGCCTGGATGGCTAAGCAATGTAAAGTGAGCCAAGGTGTACTGATTCCCTATGTGGCCCTTCTCGTATGGTGCCCCAAGGCTCTCTGCTCAACTGTAAGCATTATAACCTTACATCTTTTAGCCTGTGGTGGGTAGGGTGTTGTGGATTCCTCACATGCACTCAAGGCATGTTTTCTATTGCCTTGATTCAAAATGTTTAGCTTCTTTTTAATGCTGATAATTTTAGTAATTAAGCTCTCTTTAGCCAAAACTTTGCAGGCCCTTCCTTTCTGGGGAAACAGAAAAATTTAAATTAGCAAGCAGCATCCATGCTACAGCTTGAACATTAGACTACCTTGAAATTTTCTTGCTTAGATTAATTAGCTTGCCACCCTTAGTCTCCCACAAAGTCTCTACCAAAATGTAGACAAATTTTTCCTGCTAGAGTATAACACACATAATCTCAAGTCCATCTGCCAACAGAGTCCTTGTTCCCAACTGATACATTCTGAGTCTGGTCTTTACCATCTGCCATTTTATCAGCATTCTGGTCTTCTGAGCTCTGACCAGATTCTCCCATAAAGCTTGGCTTACAGAATTCTAGGGATTTTCTAGTTGGAATCTCAAAACCTCCTCTCTTGAGCCAGTTCTAAAGGCTTCTGAGCCACATGATTAAGTATATTTGTAGCAGAAGCCCCACTTATGTGGTACCAAAGTTGTCTTAATCACTTTCCTCACAGGTGGAACAAAATACTTGATGCCCACAACTTAAAGGAAGGGAGATTTATTGTAAATTTCGGTTCAGAATTTTTAGACCTTCATGGTGGAGTAGCTGGCACAGAGGAAAGCTGTTCATATCCTGGTGCACAGAAAGCAAAGAATGAAGGGAGAAACCATTACTGGCCACTTGAGTTCATATTTTTCTCCCTCCTTTTTCTTTTATTCTACAGTTTGACTGGAGTGAGAGATAATGAGAAAATCAGCTGTGAGATGCACTGTCCCATTTAGAATAGCATGGTTGCAAGAAAAAATGTTTTACCATTCTGCTTTCCATGTGCGAGTACAAATGTCTCTAATTTAATATGCATTATTTCTGAAAATGGAACAGTAAGAAAGAAGAGAGGAAAGGGATGATCCAAAAGTAATGCATAATGGCTGAGAAGAGATTTTGATTTTCCCTTCCCTTTCCTTCCCTTTCCTCCCCTCCCCTCCTCTGAACCACGGAGCTAAATCCCTAGCCCCTCCCTCCCTCCCTCCCTCCCTTCCTTCCTTCCTTCTTCCCCCCTACTTCCTGTTGTACAGAAAAAGTATAACCTTAAGTCAAAGTTTCATTGCTCTCAAAGGCTTTGGAGAAAAGCCCGTGTCTCCTGAGCTGACTTGAGGCAGTTTACAGTGAGGATTGTCCCGTCCCTTCTTGTTCCCCCAAGTCTGAGCACACCACTGAATGAGCAGTCTCTGCTATATCGGCAGTACTTGGAACATGGTGATGCCTGCTGAAATGTTTTGAAAACTGTGAAAATAAATCTATGTAGACTCAGGTATTATGTTTGCTTTAAATGAGCCTTTCCAAAATGTGAACTAAAGTCATCTTTCCCCTTATATTCCATTTTCCCCGTACACAAACCCCTGCTCTAGCCTGAGGCTCTCCCTACCACTTGAAACAGAATGCCCTTTTTACCGTCTTCTTGCTAGTTATGGAAATTCCACCCACAATTGAGTCTTGGCTTGGCTTGAAGCCACTCACGATGAGGAACAAATTCTGATACTCAAAGCATTGGTCAGTTTCTCTGTGGCGAAATAATGACAGAAACTTGTGGGCTTCACCCTTGTCCACGTAGATTCTCTCTCTCTGTCAGAATCACCCTCCAATAAGACTGTGTTCACAAAGTGAGGACTCCAGGCCAGAGTCTCAGTACTGCTAGAAGAGTTGTTAAAAGTATTGGTGCTCCCTTATGCCTAAGATACAGAGTCAGCCTAAGTCAGCCTATCTGTCTATCAACAGATAAAGAAAATGTGGCATGGGTGCACAGTGGAGTGTTTTTGACCCATACAGCAAAGAGAAAGGCTTGTCGTTTGCAGTACAGGAATTTGAGGACAGTATTTTAAATAAGCTGGATGTGTTGTCTCTCATATGTAGACCCTAAAAAAAGAAAAACAAATCAACCTGAAAGTAAAATAGTGATTACTAGTTACCAGAGTTGTGAGGGACCTGGGACAGGTTCTGGAGGTGGGAACAGTAGATGAAGGGTGAGTGGATGTGATCGGTGCACGGATCCCACTAATATGTGCAATCAATAAGTCCTAATGAAAATCTAACATGCGCCGTGGCCATTCATCATGACATGTCAGCTGGAATAAAGTAAATGCCCAGAAAGTTAGGAGAGCACGGCTCTGGGTGTGTGTGTGGGTGAGTGATGTGGAGACCAGCAAACAGAGAAAAGACCCACCCAGGCTGTCGGTGTCACCAACCGACAGGCTTGTAGCCTGGATGGAATAAAAAGAGAAAGGGGGTGTCTCCAGTTTGAAGAGCTGCAGTCCTCCCGAGGGAGGTTGTCCTTCACTGTGGCCCCTTGGACATTGTTCTCCAGGTCGCCAGTCCCTGCAGCCTTCCAGTGCAAACTCCCACGACAGCCCTCTAGTGAGCTGACAGGCCTTGGGCTTGGCCTAGAGCTGCACCCTTGGAACCTCTGGTTTTTCAACTTCCGTCTTCTTACACCGAGCAGCTGCTAGGTCCTCCAGCTTTCCAGGGAGCACATGGTCGTGATGCATTCTCCCGTCTCTGATCTTGAAGCCTCCCTAATAAAGCTTTTAGAATAATTATACATAAAATTTCTACTGACTCTGTTCCTCTAGAGAAGCTTAACTTGCACACACACACACACACACACACACACACACACACCCCTGAGGGTGGTGCTGTCTCAGTCACTTTCTCATCTTTGAGACACAATACCTGACACAGAATTCGAGGGAGGCGAGGTTTATTTGCGCTCACGTATTTAGGTGTCTCAGTTCATAGTCGGCTGGATCCAATGCAGGAACAGCTTAGTGGAAGGGTCTGAGGGAGGAAAACTGCTCATATCGTGGGGGCCAGGAAGCAGCAAGAGAGAGCGGAAGCTGGGGAGGGAGAGAAACCCTTCCAGTCACGGCCCCAGTGACTTGCCTCCTTCAACCAGGCCCTGGTTTCTAACATTCAGCCATGGACTCACCAGGGGTTCAATCCACTGACGAGCACAGCATCCACTCGATGCAGTGCCCTCCCAAAGGTCCCACCTCTGCACACTTGAGGCTTGAGGGGGACATTCTGAGTCAAAGTCAGAATAGGTGCTCCACAATCCATGTTTTAGTGAACTTTCCAGGAGAATCTGGGGGCTGTAATTGGGGGAACCTTCGTTGAATGAGACGTCTTACCAGTTGCCTTTAGTACCATCCAGGTGGCCTCAAGGGCTGCTCCCCAGTTTAGCATGTCACACCAAATGACACCACAGTTGTCATGACACAGTTGGGACATTTAAACTAACTTTCCTGATAGCTTCTCCATAATACGCGGGAAATGATTCCCAGATATGACATAATTAGACTCCGTGATTCATAGCTATGGGAGCATATTATGGTGGTGAGAAGTACCACATTCCTAGTCCAACAAACTTGACTTTGACTCCACCGTGTCACTCAGTCGTGTTGATAGTAAGGCTCTGCCTCTGTGAAATGAGGATGATAATTTAGCTCCCTTCTAAGACTGTGATGAAAGTTAAGTGAGCTCATGGAAGCAAAGCACTCAGCAGAGTGCCTGACTCGTAGACGGTGTTCATTAAATGGCACAAAATCATAATTATCTTCGCCACCATCAGGCCGTAGCTGTCTGCCTGCAGCGGTCTGTGTGATTCCCTCCCAGGCCACATCCAGAGGGCAGGGGGCACTGTTTACCCTTGGAGTTCGACAGCAGCCTTAAGTATGTCTTGGGTCTCTGGGGTCTGGGTCAGGAGAGATGTAGGAATTCTCACTTCATGTATTACTCCCATGGTCCAGATAGTTTGCTGCCTCTGGGCCTCCTCTCACCAAGGTTATTGGAAGCATCAGGCCCACTCCTAACCAGGGCCTGGAGCAGGAGTAGAAATGGATTCCCACAGAATGTAGATTTGAATGTGTAATTTCCGGAGCACCGAGCACACTCCAGTCGTGTTGTCCTTGAGTAGGCGGAATGACAGCCCCACAGGCCCTAAGCCTCTGTGAATGTGCTGCCTTCTGTGATAGCGGGACTGGGCAAGTGTGATCGGTGGAGGATCTGAGAGGGGAGAGCATCCCAGATCATCCCTCGCAGTGTAATCAGCAGCTCTTGGTCAGAGGGAGGGTGGAGAGTCAGAGAATAAAATGTGACAGAAAGTGAGACTGGGAGGGAGAAGCCAGGAGGAGGAAACCCAGCAGCTCCTAGAAGCTAGAAAAAGCCAATAATGAATTCTGCCCTGGGGCTTCCAGAAAGGATGCAGCCCTTCGGGATTTCTTATGCCAGGGCTGTCAGATAACACATTTAAGATATTCTAAGCTATTAAGTTTATGGTGGTTTATTTTTGCAATATTAGAAAACTTACAGTCCTCCTACCTTCATAACAATAGAGCATTTTAAATGTACACAAGTGTATTTCTGTGACCACGAGTCACACAAATATCCATGATGATTCAATGATCTTTTGCATCATGGGTAGAATGAGCGACCCACTAATATTTTAAGGAACAATAAAAAGATATAGTTTATTAATTCATTTGATTCTGTAACACTTATTCTTGCCTTTTCTTCAGCACAGTTGAGTTGTATTGTTCAGAGAACTTTTCTTCTTGCCAATATAGACAAGCTAGATTAACTTTCTAGAGTTGTTTTAGTTCTTGGATAATTTAAAAAATTATTTCTAATTTGGAGAAGTGGTTCTGTGAAGGCAGTAGCAACTAAGTAGTCACCACAACTCTTAATGGGGACTTGGATTTAAAAATAAGCCGTTAGTGTGATGCAGCACTATGATCTCCAAGAAATTATCAGATATTTAAATTGAGAAAGTAGACTGTTCTTTACATTGTGACTATAAGACGATATCTAGATGCACAGAGTTTTACTTTAAGTCTTCATTTCCTCAACCTTGTAGTCAGAAATAAGTTTGAAAATAAGTATTCCATCAATTTGTTCAAATCTCTGTCTTCATTTGAAACTATAGCTAGATCGAGAGTGGGTAGAATGTAGCCTCCATTTATATTTTAAAATTTATTTTTTTCCGTTAAGTTTATTGGTACATTTAAGGTAAACAATACAGTTCCATTCATCATTGGGATCTTGTACCTTTACATGATATATCTTGATTTTAATTTTTTCCCTATTCCCCTGACCTCCCTTCACCCAATTCACCCTTCCCTACTTACGAAGACTTTGTTTCCATTTTTTTCCTTTTTTTCATATTTTTTCTTTTCCCTGTCTTTCCTTTCCCCTACCCTTCCCACTTCCCCTTCTCCTTTAGACCTTTCTTCCTATTTCACATTTTCAGTTATACCATTTGAACCTTATTTACACTTTCAGTTTTTCACACCAGAGAAACTATTTGGTATTTACCCAAGTGTGTCCTATTTATTTCACTTAAGAGTATTGCCTCTATGTGTATTCACTTAGCTATAAATAGCTCTAGCTTCTCATTCTTCATGGCTGAGTAGTACTCCATTTTATAGAAAAACCACATCTTCTTTATCCAGTCTTCCAGTTGATGGACAGTTGGGCTGGTTCCAAATTTTAGCTATCACAAACTGTGCCGCTATAAACATGGGTGCACATATATCACTGTGGTATGATTCTTTTAATTCATTTGGGAAGATACCCAGCAGAGGGATAGCTGGGTCAAATGGAACCTCTAATCCTAGTTCTTTGAGGTATCTCCAAATTGATTTCCACAGTGGTTGCACCAGTCTGCACTCCCACCAACAATAGAGAAGGGTTCCTTTCTCCCCACAGTCCTGCCAGCATTTGTTATTGGTTAATTTCTTGAAAGCAGCCATCCTTTGTGGGGTGAGGTGGAATCTCAGTGGTGTTTTCATCTGCATCTCTTGAATGACAGTGATGTTGAACATTTTTTCATATATTTATTTGCTGTTTTTACTTTTTTGAGAAATGTCTGTTCATGTCAGATGCCCATTTTTGAATTGGGTCTTTATATTTGCGGGGGCTGATTTTTTTGAGTTATTTTGCAGCCTCCATTTATGTGTCCTGGAATTCCCTTCTCCATGTGCATGAGAACGGTTTCATTTCCTCTTTCTAATTTCCTCATATTTTATTTGAATGTCACTTTGTTGCATATTTCACATGCAGTTTATTCCAATTTAGAAAAATTGGAATGAATTAAAAATACTTTTGTTTTAAAATTCTCAAACCTTGATCCGTGTGTGTTTTTGTAAGTTTTTCTAGGTTATAAATGACAAGCAGTTCACACCACGCCAATCTTGAGGACTTTGAAAACCATGGGCAGGAACATAGATGTAGGAAGAAGGAGATTGGGCCGATAGGAGAAACTGGCACATAATTCTATAAGAAGCCACTGCATCTGTTCTACCTGAGAGGACAGACGTGGGCAAGGAGCTTTCTGTCTTTGACACCAGTCCTACCTGTGCTCCAGAGCTGCATCTGTCTTCTGTGTTAGGTGCAGCATGGCCCGTAACCCTTGAGGCATTGGCACACAGTGATCTTTTCTTCCTAGGACTGGCACAGAAGAAGTAGAGAGGAGTTTCCATGTACCCCTCGAACACCAAGCCTGGGACTGAAAGAACTTCCCCTCTTTTATGGCACAGTGAATTTCCTGTGCACAGAATGTGTCTTCCTCCTTTCATTAAAAAACACACACACACACACAAAACAGACTAGAACAACATATGTGTGCTCAGTTACTGAGTGGCACGTGTATGCACGAACGGACGTGCATACACACACACCGAATTTAGAGAGGTGCTCAAACTTGTTTTAGTAGCAATCAGACCTGGGGTTGTCACCCAGGTTGGCTTAGCATTGATTTCATTCTTGTCCACCTGCTTCTTTCTTCAGGAGCAGAGTTTTCTCCTTCTTTCTCTAGCTTCATTATCAAGCACTTTAACTGTGTTTGTACTCAAAATTGGCTCGTACTTAATTTCTTGGAGGAAAGCCCTTTGGTTCTCTTTTTAATTTCTACGCTTGATTCTGGTGTTAAAGTAACACTTGATTTAATCATTTATTGGATGACATTCTAGTCTACTGGTCCCTGAATTTCTTGAGCACAGGAATTGTGTTTTACTAATTTCTTCATTTTAAGAAACAACTAGAGTACAGGGAAGATATTAGGAAGCTTTAGATTAAAAGACGAAATCCCCTAGCCACCATAATTGAGCAAATACAGAGTGTTAAGTGTAGGCATGGCATTTGGAAGTCGCTCAGCTGTCCTTCGGGCCCGGGCCCGTGGCCTCTGGGATATTGTAAGAGAAGTCCTGAAAAGATTTCACAGGTTTCTTCAGTAACGTATTCACGTATGGCGCATTCCGTGCTGTCAGCAAATTCTGGTATTTAACCTGGAGCCGTGAGCTATGGCTGATCTGCAGAGGCCCTCGGAGCACTGCTGTGAGTGCTAGCGTGTCACTCTCACTGCTGCGGTGTCGTGAATGGTGTGCAGCATCCCCACTCAGCATATTTTAAAGAGAAGAATTTTGGGTTTCTTGAGAAAATAGTCTTGTTTTAATTCAAGAAACACAAGGTGCTGGTTTAGCGAACAGTATGATAGCACCTCAAATATTATTTCAAAATCTCTGAAGCCTTTTCCTCAGCTACTCTCCTTTTCAGCCAAAACATCCTTTTTCCATGTTTCCGAGGGCTCTCTATTTGAAGCACATGTAAACATGCCTGCTGGAACGTGTGCTCGTAGATAACCTGCCTCCAGTGACCACGGAGGGGCTATCACGGGCTTCAGCTCGGGATAATTCGTCAATACCACCCTGTTCACGGCTCCCTGGATCAGCTGGGCGAAGCCTTTCCTGTGGCTGCGTCACCACCAGTGCCCACGCGAACCCTGCTTCTCTCATCTCCTGGGTCTCGTGATGTCCGGCAGCCACCTTTCCTACACGCAAATCTTTTTGAAAGACAGTTTTCCCTAAGTCAGTCTTGTTTTCAAAAATATTTAAATCTAACATGGCTCCTTTCTCCCATAGGGTAACACTTAAAATATTTACACCAGTCCATGAATTTTAGGCCTGGAAATCATTTAAAAATAATCAAATCTAATATTCTAAAAAAATCAAGACCCAGAGTTTAATTAATTCACTAACTTGCTCAGTTTTCTCATGTTTTTCTCCAAACAAAGACATTGAATGTTGCGCACGCCTGTAATCCCAGCACTTGGGAGGCTAAGGCAGGAGGATCGCTGTGAGTTCGAGATCAGCCTGGGCTACATAGTGAGTTCCAGGTCAGTCTCAACTACATAGTGAGACCCTGTCTCAAAAAACAAACAAACAAAGAGACAATTGCAGAGTCAGAGTTAGAAACCAAGTTTCTGGACAGTTTCAATTCAGCTTTTTTTCCTACCAACCACAGTGACCAAAAATAAAAGGCTGAATCGATCATACTTGCAGCACAGTATAAATTATACATCCTCTTTGCTATATATTTTTTATTCCTGTCAGATAAAGTGCATATAGAAAAGGAAGTCAAGTGTATTATAACGGAGTTATTTAATGTGTTGTGTTTATTTCCTACGAAGCACTTAAAATTATTGGGCATCAGCTTCATGGGCTTGGACCTGAATCTCCTGCATTCAGAAAGTCCAAGCTCTTGATTTAATCCACATCACAGCTTGAAATTCATAATTATTTTCAACAAGAAACCCTATATTTTGCTTCTTCATCAACTTCATAAATTATGTTGCCAGCCCTGCATAGACAGTTTGGTATTGCATTAGTCGCCTTCCCATTGTGGGGTTAAAATACCTAATACTCACACCTTAAAGAGAAGAGACTGTCTTCTCATGGTTTCAGAAGGCTCAGTCCGTGGTTGAGTTGGCTTCAAGACAGAAACAGCTTGGTAGAAAGTTATGGTTGAGGAAAGTTGCTCAAGTCATGTCAGCCAGGAAGCAGAGAGAGAGAGAGAGAGAGAGAGAGAGAGAGGAGAGAGGAGTTGTGGACAAGAAGACCGAGTTGAGGTCACACCTCGCTGACTCACCTCTTCTGACCAGGTGCCACTTCATGACAGCACATTCAGCTCTGAACTCAGCAATGCAACCATTCACTTAGAAGTATGTCACCCTCATTGCCTGGTTGGCTTACCAAAACCCCACCTCTGAGGCTTCTGAGGGGCATTTGTGATCCAAACTATGACAGGTAGATGGAAGGAAGTGATCTTTAGATGTCTGAAAGATGTGAGACCAAATCCTGCTTCTGTCTTCTGTTTGTGAACCTCTTTCCTCATTGAAAATGTATGTACAACAGGCCCCGAAAGTCTTCATAATTCACTCACCAGAAAATCAGTGAGTAGATGTAACTGTAGTAATATCATCATGGAAATAAACAAGAATCAGTTTCAGTCAGTGGGTTCTGGAATTGGATTTCCTAGGTTTATTTCTGAGTTCTACAAGTGACTAACAGTGTGTATTCTAGACAGGCTTTTAAAATGATCCTCTGTCTCATCTACAAGTCATAGAATTGTTTTGAATGTTAAATGATTTAGCTGTAACTTCTTGGCATGGTACCTGGTCGTAGTATTCATTCAAATGATAGCTCTTACCGTTGTTAGGAAAAGCACCTACACTCCTCTAAAACACAGTCTAGGAAGGAAAATAAAGGAATCCCTTGCAGAGAAAAGATTGGGAGCACTTTTTAACGGTGCTGTCATGCAGGACGTGACAGCTGTAAGCCACCGAGCCAGTCCACCTCCGTACCCACCCATGTATCCCTGAGGATTGCTGGGGCAGGGCGCCTCTCATCAAATGTCCTATATGGATAACTCTGGTGCAGTTTTATAGTTTTGCCTGTATAAGAATGACAGAAGGTCAAGGTCATGAGGGTAGACCCTTTGTAGTGGGATTGCTGGCCTTCTAGGAAGAGGAAGAGAGGATATCGTGTTCTGTCCATTTGTGTGCAATCCTGGGAAGCCCATGGGAGAGCACAGGGAGGGGGCAGCCACCAATGAGCCAGGAAGTGACCTGTGGCCCTCAGGACTCAAACTTATAGCCTGCACAGCTGTGAGAAAATCAATTTACTGTTTAAGCTGCCAGGTTGTTGTGCTACATCCTTACAGCAGCCTGGGCTGTTACATGTTTTTTCCCTCTTGTGATTTGGAATGCCATTGTGTGTACACTATGAGGTTAGCTACCGGAGTATTTAGGTTAAAAATAGAAGGAGGTTCCCTTTCACAAGAGAATTAAGAGAGGATTTTTCTTTCTGTTGTGGGCTGAGTTGTGTCCCCCAAAAGGCTAAGGTTGTGTCAGAGCACAAGTGTGTGTGATTTGGAAGTAGAGTCTGTGCAGATGTCACAAAGGTGAAAGTGCAGGGGAGTAGTGAGGGAGGAGTCCCTGACTGATGGGGCTTGTGTCCATGTGTGAGAGAGGAAGATGGGAGACAGGCAAGAATGCGGGAAGGCTGGTGAGATGCAGCTCCCCCAAAGCCAACCAATGCCAAGGAACGCCAAGGTCATGGCCTCACCGGAAGTGAGGGAGCGGCCGGGAAGGACGCTGCACAGATTCGACGCTGCTGACTTCAGATTTCTGGCCTCTGGTACCATAACAGTATACTCTTCTAGTCTTAGCCATCTAATTGGTGATACATTGTTACGGTGGTCCTGGAAGACAAATACTTCTTTCCTTCTTTCAATGAGTATTTTGTTTTTGGTCTCACTTTTTCTCTCAGTGATGTCGTCAGTCACATTAATCTTCAGGAGATCTGAAATGAACAAGCTACATAGTCCTGAGAGCAGACGAAGTCCTAGTCATCTGTGCTGAAAGATGACCTGGAGGAGAGCGTCCCAGAACCCAGGCCGCAGTTCCCGCTCACCCCAGCCCTCGCGTTTTCCTCCTTTTGATCAGGCCGGTCCAGTCACCAGCAGACAAAATGTCCTTGCGTCGTCTAAGATGCGCAGGCGACTGCGGTCTCTAGAAGCCAAGTCTGCGGTTAAGAATGGCCACAACGGAGTATGTTGGTGACGGAGGGAGCTGTGCAAACCGGAGGGCAGCGGGCCGTGTGTCAATTGGGGTCATCGGACCCTCGGTATGTGGAATCTGACCAAGGGTGCTCTTTCCAAAATCTGTCTGAGCCGGGCGTCACCACACGCCTGTCTTCACAGCTGTTTGGGAGGCCGAGGCAGGTGGACTGAGACCCTGAGGACACACCTGGGCAACCTGGCAGGAGACTGTCTCCAAATTTTTACAAAGTAATGAAGAGATCTAGGCGTTGTTTGTCTAATATGAGAAATCCAAACTATAAAGAGCAAAATTAAAATAAATATGGAGGTAGACCCTTCTCAAGTGGGAAAGGGATCAAGAGGTGGAGGGAGTGGGGAGGCAAAGGGGGGATGGGGGCGCAAAATGATTTAAGACGTGTGTGTGTGCATTTTCCACTCCACGCGTGAAATGTAAACGTGTACTAATACTAAAAAGGGGCTAGGAATGCAACTCTGTGTGAGGCCCTGGGCTCAACTTCAAATACCATAAAAAGTTAAGCCTGCAACTACCAGTATGTGTCAGAAGAGTAATATGGGATATATTTAAATCATCTTTGAGATTTGAGTTCATTCTGTGTCCCCATAAACAAAAATATTTTCATGTGTTTCACTTTTCCAACGCGAGGGGGCACCCTCGTCACACTGTTCTTTTCCTGTAGGTCTAATGCTGCGGGGTTGTGCGAAGGTTTACTTACACGGTGCGTCTCTTTCTCATGGAGAATCATCGATAATGGTACAGACACAGGCCCAGGATGTTTGTTACCCGCGTGACATTCATTTTAATATTAGTTCTGAGAACAATACCCTGTGATTACCGTTCGTATGCATTTTATATTCGCTGCTTTGTTTCTGATTCTGTAATAATCATCCAATTCTAAGAAGACTCGGCGCTACCGTTTCATAGTGTTTACACGTGATAATTTTCTAGAAATACGAATTCCTTTAATCCACTTTTCCATCACCTTGCTGGGAAGTGGGTAGGGTGCCAGGAGACGGGTCTGTGACATCAAAGACGAGTCACCCACGGGACTGAGAGCTTCCTGTCCATGGGAAAGGAATTCTGCCTTCCATGGCAGAACACAACCCAGGCCGGTGTCCCGGCAGCCCCTGCACGGCGCAGCACTGCGACCAGTAATACCGAGGGTCGTTTCTTTGCTGCACGTGACATCTTAGGTTCTTTATTTGCTTAACTTACATTTTTAAAATAAAACAAAATAATCTTGCAAGGCATATGGTATTGCTCCCATTTTCGCAGATGAGGAATCCCAGACTTGTCTTGGTTCACTCAACCCTTAGTTCGTGAAGCTCAGAAGAGGCGGTGCTTATTGTAAACCCAGGCTGTCCCCACAGGTCCGCACCGCCTCTTCCTTAACAGGAAAAGACGTTGAATTTGGATTTCAGCAAATACGGTGATTTTGCTGGACTTTTGAACTTCTTTAGGCACATCTGCCTGTGTTTTTGCATTGGTCTAGG
Organism: Fukomys damarensis; assembly: GCF_012274545.1. Lineage (NCBI taxonomy): Eukaryota > Metazoa > Chordata > Mammalia > Rodentia > Bathyergidae > Fukomys > Fukomys damarensis. The sequence continues at coordinate 3,684,364 of NW_022900945.1, forward strand.
CTGCCGGAAGCAAACACGAAATGCTGTGTAAGTCTAGATTCATCATTCCTGGGCAGCTTTCAGGGCCACGGCCCATCTGAGTGATGTTTGATGCAGTGGGTGCAGAGAAGTACGGGGAGATTCCAGGAGACGCCAGTGTCTTGGGAGTTGTTGTGTCATTGTACTTCTGAACCAGTGACCAGAAGAGGGCATTTGCTCTGTGTGGTAGCAGGGTAGACTCACCTGACAAAGGAAAACCATGGCAGCGAAGACGGGTCACCACCTTAGGTTCTCCCAGGGTGGACACAGACACGAGGATTCCACATCAGCTCTGGAGAGAAGTTGAAGCAGGGCAGACTGCTGAAGGCAGTGGTCCAGGATCGCTAGTGGGTGAAATTCTCGAGCTAGTGCTGTCTGTCGCCACCCCAGCTTACATTGTAAATCACTTTAGGAGTCATACATGCTTGAATTTTAGCCCTAGCTTTGCCATCTTCTGGTGTTTGGCCTTGGACAAATTCCCTGAGCACCAGATTGTTCACCTGTGGAAGAACGATGAAAATCCAGCTCCTCAGAGCTGTGAAATATGTATTTGCATAGAATACACACTTGTACGCATTTTTCCGTAGATGTCTATTTGGTAAATAATGGCCACATTTTCTTAATCTTCCCTGCTATGTGTCAAGGGCACTGATCTCTTTAACGCAAAGCCATCTGCAGTTCTGAGCCCTGCCCCCTGAGCCCACTAGGTGTCTCTAGAACGCTTCAGGCTCAGGATAAGGAAAGCCGTGCTTGGGAACGCACTTCATAAACTGTAAAGCCTCACAAAAATAGGAGAGCGTTATAATGGCTGCTTTCTCCGAGCTCAGCCTCCAACTGAGAAAATGCCTATACATCTGTTCTAATCTAATTAGTTCCGATCAGTAAACACCCCTTAAGCCCCTAATACCTGCCAGGGAAATATTCGTGTGTTTAAAAATATTTAAATATCTGCTCAAGCACTGGATGTGAGCGCTTGGTGATGGCAGAAAGATGAAGCCTTCGGGTCGGAGAAGGAAGCTGCCATTCTGTGTGGTTTATTTCCTTCTGTGAATGAGCAAGTGTGAGTGAAATAAAGAATGAGCCGGAAATGAGAATTCCTAACAGGAAGCCACAGGACTTGCCATTAGGAGGTGTGCTTGGCATTTGTGAAACTGCAGGGAGGCCAGGACAAGCCACACTAATGACTGGGCTTTCTGCGTAATTCATTGTTTCATTGATGACTAAGGTGTTCTGTAATATTATTTTATAACTCCGTTAGAGGAGTGCATCAGAAGAATGAGAGTAATTAGTACTTACCAAGTACTAGCTACATGCTAGTTTACGCCTCACAATTTCACTAAACAAATATAAGTATCTGCTGTTATTCAGCGAATCTCAGCAGCTTTCTGAAGTTGAACGTTGTGAATCGCTACCGTTGGGTTCCCAAGCCCGGCCGCAGGGCTGACAGTGGAGATGGGACTCAAGTGCACGGTAGTGTGGCTGTGTGGACGGCTGCCCTGCGGCCTGTGCCCCGGAGGTGAGGAGAGCTCGCTCGGGGAGGGCCCGAGTGGGCAGAGAGCCACCCGGCCCGGTGGCCTGGAGCAGCAGGGCGTGTGTACCCAGGAAGCAGCGTGGAATCAAGCGCGCCCGGGTGCGTGCCACCCTTCCAGCCACTGCCCTCGTGTGTCAGCTGCTGCCCGTCAGACACCGCCGGTCGAGGCTGCTCGGGCACAGGTGGAGCCGGCCCGAATGCAGCGAGTCTGCCTCTTACTGAGGACGTGGTGGGCCTGGGCTTTCTCAAGTTACCGAAGCGAGGACGTGGAGATTTGCCACTGCACCGGGTCCCGGAAGGAGGCTTCATCCAGGTGGGGGGCCCAGGAAGTCACGCGAGGCTGCCTGAACCCTGGCCAGGAAGCTGCTGCCGAAGCGGGAGAATGAAGTGGTGCGGAGAAGGCGTTGGATGTCGTGGGGCCTCCGGACAGGAGAGACGGAGCGAACAGGCCCTCGGCGTCTGTGCGTCTCCGCGTCTCGGTCGGGACCATTTCCTGTCCTGGATCCTAGCAAGCTCTGGCCCCTCAGTTAGGGGCCTCTGTGGTCCACGACACACCAGCCTGCTTCTAAGACTGAAAGTGGGGCCTCCTACCGGTAATAAAAGGGTGACTGAACCGTATGGTGAATGTTCACGTAATTTCAACATTATTGTGATAAGAGACTCATTGCTATTAATCCCCCTCAAAATACTCCTCCTTGCTTCAGAGACACTTAATCCATCATTCTTGCCACTCCTTAAAGCAGTTCTGGAGGTCTTTTGTGAGTGTTCTTACAAGTTGTGATAAAAAATGCGGTGAATACGGCCACCGAATGTCACTTAATGAAAAGGCAGCTCATAAAAACATGCCTGTGTGTCCCCATCTACTGTATTCACTGGGTCAGGCGCTAAGCAGCTTCTGGCTCTTCGTCAAAGTGAAATGTCCACGGAAGGGAAATGTTTTGAGTGGATCAGGACGTGGAGGTGGCTGTTGGTGGGCGGGTGACTGCAGAGCGCATGCCCTGGGGGCTGCCGGCAGGGTCCCTGGGACCGAGGTCCGCTCGCTCCGGGCTGGAAGGACCTGGGCGCTGACGCTCACCCAGATCTGTGGTTTTCAGCCCCCAGTCTTCCACCAAATTCCGGGCTTCCTAAGTGGAAACTGAAGTCTATGGATCCAGTTACACCGCTGTCTGAGCGCGGGCTCCCCGCTGGATCACGCCGGCCTCAGGCATGTGAGTGTTGTCCAGTCTCCGTTCTCCAAGTAGTGCGGTATTTGCCTTCCAAATCGCACACTCTTTCGTCGTGTTTTGTAAAGAAACTGGTTGGCCAAGCTTACTAGGTGAGCTTGAATTATTCGGTTACATTCTTACCTGGAACTGTACCTGGATTTTTCTGTTCCCTCCTTTCTCTTCCTGGTTTTGTTGCTTGTGTGTGAACATCTTTACACATTTTCAGACCTTCATGAGATATCAAAAGGATTCAATTTCTCCAGATTTCCTAAAAGCAATTATTTTACTTGTTTCTGAGAAGTGATAAGAATGGAAGACATTTCCTGTGAATGTCGTAAATGTGTTAAATGATTGATTTGGCAATCATGCTTGGACAGAATTTATTTCAAGTCAAGTGTGTACGGGATCTCACACACACACACACAAACACACACACACCCCTTCTCTGGTAGTTCCCAGCTGAAATAGAATGAAGAGAAATGACAACTCTATCTGTCCTAACATTTTCCTTTTGAAGTGAGTTTAAACAGTTATTTATTTATAAAAGCCTTCCCACATAATATGCCAACTAATAAAAATGGTTAAGTGATTAAGTTTTCTGAGGCAGCAAATTACTATACAAGTTAGCTGTGAAGTCACCCTGGTACCCGGGGACTGTCTCAGCTTTTGGCAGACAGACATTAGTATCAAGAAGGTCAAGATTCTCCGCTCTCGCTTTTAGTTATAGCAAGAGAAATAACGCTTTTGTAAAACATAGTGGGAAAATGAATTCACCACAAAGTCCTATGTCCTTCACTGTGTCTGTCCCCGGCCCTATTAATGTAAAATAACGATGCTGCGAATCTGAATAATGGGTGCTCTGTGCAGAGAAATGTTGGCTAGCGTGTTGTTTAAAATTCTGGAAAAAAATTTGTATGTGTCTAAGAATTGAAGACTTTGATTTTGTACTGTTTAATAATAAATTGCTATCGACCACTTTAAACCGTGTTGTAGATAAAATATTTGCTGTTGTGGAAAGATAATCAGAATATACTGCCAAGTGGTAAAAAAAAGCTACAGAAATTTATGATAACTTTTTCTTCCATATTGTGTGTAAATATAACACTAGGAAAATATAATATCTCACTAGCAGTTGCACCTAAGTAGAGTAATCAGTGGCCCAATGCTTATTGTCTTGTTTACATTTTCTTTTTTTTTCTTCATTGAGTTTATTGGTACATTTTAGGTATACAGTACAGTTACGTTCATTATTGGGATCTTTATGCTGTGTTGCTTTTATGAGCTTCAGTTTGGAAGGGAATGGAGTTTTACATGGTCTGCTGTAAAATGAGGCTTACACTTGTGCTGAATTTAGGGAGCAGAGCGTGGACATCGATCCTCGAATCACTGCCCTTTCCTTGAGGGTGAGCAGGGTTAGCCAGGAGGGATGAGAACACCTCGGGCAGCAGGCGCTTAAGGCGCAGGGAAGAGTGAAGGCCTCGTCCCTCTGCAGCAAGGAGAACAAGGCCTTTTATGTGCTGTTAACTGGAGCTCGGCTTTGCGTATTCTGGGGTTGCAGACTTCAGGGAAATTGGTGTAGGATCCTATTCTCAAAGGCTTACAAAGCACCTATTGTTGTCCTGGTAACTCTGGTAACTCTGGTGTAGAAAGAAGGTGACCCTGGAGCTCCATGATATGGAGCAGACCCCGGTAGCCACTTCTGTAGGTGAACAATTTCAGGACTGTGTCACCTTTTTTACCTAAAATGAATGCCAAAATTCCCTGGAAAGCTAAGACTCAAGAATTTTTTTTAACATTTTGTGATTGAAAAAAAGAACCTGAACAATAAGCATTGTCAACAATGATGATCAAGATTTCCACGAATTCATTTCCATAAAGCAAGAATTCGTTCTCACTCACCTTTTACCCCCAGTGCTTAGGACAGGTCCGGACACACTGGAAAAGCAGATGAATGTGACAGAGCCAGAAAATGAGCTCCTCGGGAGGTGCTCACCTGTGCTACTCTTCGTGGGAAGAGGAGTAGACTGAGGCTGCTGACTCGAGTTCAGATCTCGGCTCTGCTGTTAACTCTGTGTGTGGCTTCTATTTGTGAGTCCATTTGCCCATTTGTTAAACTGATTGATCCAGGAGGAATTTCTTTCTCTCAGATCTGAGTACCCGCAATTCTAAGGGATCCCTTGGGGTGTCCCCTTCCTCTCCCTGTTTTCCAGGCTCATGTATTTATTAACGTATCCCTGATGGTATCGAATGTGCACCCTGCGCTGTGTCCTACAGATCGGGCCTGCAGAGCGCACACAGAGCCAGGCCTGGGGCTCCCTCCCTCCCTCCAGGAGGCGCCCTCTTCTGGAGCCAGTCTTTCTCTCAGTCGTCGCTCTCTCTCCTGTCTCTCTCATGCCCCTCCTCACACACGTGTGATCTCCTCAACCCTCAAGGTACGATCATACTGGAGAAGTCGTTTGTCACCACAGAGCGCTCTTTGTCGAGACAGAGGACTTCAGAAAGACTAAACTAATTCACGTTTCCTCAACGAATTGTTCCAGTGCACTAAAGTAGGACCAAGTAGAGGCTGCCTAGCTTTTTGGCGACATTGGAGGTGTACTTCCCATCACATTGTAGATATAAGGTTTAAAATGCAGTTCATAATCCTATCCTATAAACCATCACATTTTTAGTGTATGGAACAAACGGACCATTTGGAGGAATGTTTCGCTTCAACACATAGTGAGTCAGATTATCATGTAGTTACTACTCACCCTGTATTTTTCTTTTACTGTATGATTTTTCTTAATGCACAGCATCTCCAAACGTTGATACAAAGGAGATAATTACAGTAAAATATTTATAGCCATATTTTGTCACAGAATAACTATCTTTATTCCTCTGATCTAATACTATGCACAAGGGAGGATTTATTAAAATGTCTCTGCTAGTTTTCCTTGGGAAGCACCCGGCCTTCTCAGGGTGTAAATCAGGAAGCCGTTAGTTATGATGCGGGAGCGAACAACTCCTCGTCCTCACAAATGTGTAACAGTCTGGACTTTCCTCCTGCCCAGACTCGCTCACCTTGAGTGTGGATGAGCTGGGCTGATAGTAGCCACCCTAGGGCCCGAGCTAATGGCAGCCACCATTTCAGTCATCCTTCTGGTAAGGGCAGGAGGGCAGCAAATGCCCTGCGAGGTGTCCCCTGGCCGGGAACAGCTCACTGGGGTCCACTTACAAATCACTGACCAGAATGTTCACTCAGGAGGGCCGGGAAGAGCTGTCCTACCATCTGCGTGGGAGGAAGACAGCTGCAGGACTTGGTGAGTGACTCTCGTTACTTTCATGTCACTCACGTGGCCCGTGAGAACTGCTCCGAGCCATGAGCTCGCATAATTTGCTGTGGAATCAGTTAACTGTTGGTTATCCCAGCAATGCCTTTATCTGAGAAGCCATTTTCAAAATATAGAGTATGAGTTATTTTTAAAAGTTACGGGATATATTGATCGAATTCCAGAAATAGATCCAAATTTCAGATTTGTGGCAGAACTGAAGTGATGTGTATTTCTACCCTTTAGTCCATGGGTGTTGCTCACTTCATTATTGTGATTTCCCAGAGGTTCAAACAGGAGGAAGGAGAGCGGTTCGGTGACAGTGGGGCTCTGTTTCTTTCATTCTCCGATCTCCCATTGTGTTCTCCTTGGAATTTCAGTGTGATTCCTTGGCAGTGCTCTACCAGTCCTTCCTCATTTTCCATTCTAATGTCAGTTCTGAGCCTGAGCAAAGAGGGATTTCTCAGAAGATCATTTTAGGCTCTCAAGCACTTCTAGGTATCAATCTTGAAAGTCCATTTTATGCTCAACCTTTGTAGATAAAGTAGTAACAGTGTGTGAGTAGCTCTTCTTGTACTTCTTCAAGCCAAAATATTACTTTTACCCATTCATTCACTTACTCAGCACATCTTTGTTGTGCTCTTTCTATGTAGGAGGCCCTCAGATTGACTTCCTGATATGCATGTTACTAAAATCGATGTGAAGTAAAGCAATAATTCGTAAAGCGGGTTATGCTTTAAGGGTCATAAAGTTCCTAGTGTTCAATGTGAAACTGGAAACACATACCCAACGGTGGAAATTGTGTCTGGAAATACACATGTGGACTGCACGCTTTCCTGTGACTTGTGCAGGTGTTATCACTGCTGTGGATGATCTCTGACTGTGTCACTGTTAAATAATCTGGTTCCAGACTGTATTTCCTTAACCAGCCCAGGGTGAGTGATTCCACGTCTGCTGTGGGTTTACCCTGTAGCAGGAATCTAAGACATAAAGATCGCTATGGGATGCCAGATTGAATTCTCATGTCATTCACAGTCAAGTGGGGAAATACAGCTATAATGTGTCATTAACAAGTATATGATACAATAAGGTCTGTGGTGAAAGCACCTATCGAGGACAATGGAATACCAGCTTGTAGATGCTCAACTGGGAGGCACCAGAGATCTTCCAAGACTGAGTCATTCAGTGGCTTTTGAGAAGAGTTCGAGGGGAGCGCACCAGTGTAGAGAGAGAGAGAACACTGTGAGTGTAACAAGCAGTGCGCATGATCACACACACGGAAGTGTGAACATACGTGTGTATGTGGGGGTGGGGAAGGCTGCAGGAGGTGTTGCTGGAAGAAGATTCTGGGCCAAGCAGAACAGGAACTTGGATTTATCTCAGAAGAGTATCCATTCCAGATGGGAAAGGAGAGGCCCATGAGCTTCCAGACAGACATGAGCTGAAGGGACTGGAATCTATCCTGCAGATCCCTAAGATCAGTGAATCTTATAAAGCAAAAGACTGACTTGTTCAGGCTGAGAAGTTCCAGAAGAGAGGAAAGGAGAAACCAGGAACAGACTGACCTGAAGATACACAGAATTTAAGTTGTGACATTCTCAGTTTAATTGTCTCATGACCAGGTTGTAGACAATTGGGATAGGTGACTAATTCTTGAACTTTAATTTACAATATGATGACTATATGCTTCGAAAATGGCAGCTGGTCCTTTAATAGCCTAATTACTTTTTCTACACCGAGCAACTCCATTAAATTTTCTTTGAAGGCATTTGATAGAAAGCACATGTTAATGGCAGTCATTACCTCTCCCAGCTATGGAAAAATCTTTGCAGTAAGAAGTATCTATTTGGGTTCTTTATTAGTAGATAGTCATGGGGAGTAACTGGGGAGGTTTTTAGGGGAACTGTTTCATGACCAGCCTTATGGGACTTAAATGCAAGAACCCATGAGTGAGTGAAGACGTGTCATATGTGTCTGCAGGGTGATATGTCACTGATGTGAGAAGAACGTGCTGAGATATTTATTCCAGCTGTTTCAGGTCTAGAATGACAGTCCTGGCAATGCTCACAAACGATGCTGTCATCAGCAAGATCAGCTGCTTATGAATGCTCAAGAATGAAAAAGAGCAATTAGCATCAAAACTGGGAACAGTACGTCTAGAGTACCTGTGCAGGTGTTTTGCTATATTCCCAGCTCTGTAACGGTATGTAATTTGCGAGACTTCAGAAACAAGCACCAATGGCGAAACAAAGTAGGTCATGCTCTCCTCTTCGTTTGGTCTTTAAAATGCCATGCAATAGAAAACCACCTTCTGTGCTACCAAGAAGTGCCCGTCACTGTTACTGCTCTGATAGGAAATCACACTGCTTTGGCCAGTTAGACTAGGTGGAGACTGGTATGGAAAGTCTTTGCTAACGCATCACAATGTGCATTGGCTGAGTTTTCTGTTTCCTTTCAGCAGAGTTGAGTTTTCAACTCCTGAGCATGAGGTTCCTTGCCCTTTGACTCCAGGTGGGGTTGAGGCAGACGACGTTTGTTTGCGGATCTAGTTTGCCATTTCGAGGACTAGTTTCCCAGTGGCCAGAGATTCTTCCTGCAAGGGGCCTCTGAGGATGTTTGTACAGCTCTCTTACTTGTCCTGGTCCTGAAGATGACCGGCCATTTGTTTTATGCATCTGTTACAGTGTTGAGTTCTTCAGAAGCCTGTGTATCGTAGCCTTTTGATTCTTCTGGTTACTTTTTTCATATAATTTATATAGGTCTTGATTGCTTGAGAAGATGTTGTAAAGCTGATTATTTCTCTGAGGAGGGGACAATTTGTCGTCGTCAGTGTCAGCCTCTTGGCACGGAAAGTACCTTTGGCAAAAGAGTAATTCTTCAATTTCTGAAAGTGGAATTAGAAGAGAGACAGAATAAACCTGAAGTGGTATGATACTTACTGAAAAGTAGGTGAGGAGTGGAAGAAAACTCACCAGGGCTAGCACCCTGTCTCATGCAGCCCGACTCACTTGGTGTTTCTGTGTTGCTGTTTTGGAAGGCATTTTCAGTTACCCCCCTGACTTAGACGCAGCTAGTCTTACACACAGTCCATTTCAGCTATCATTCAGAAACACTTTTTGAGACATATATCTTTAAGTAAAGACAGGAGAGACTAACATACACTGTGGTTTTTAACTTGTCTACGACCAGACATGTACTGAGCGATCCCATTTGTGTCCTGCATAAAGTTCAGTGTGACATATTGCCATCTTGCAAAAGCTTGGGATGAATGACTATTTTGTCTTGAAGATTCTTCTAATTGCATTTAGGTAAAGTTCTAAGAAGAAAGTGTTCTGTTGGCTGAAGAATCTGTTCCGGCTGTTTTTATCAGGAAAACCGAAGGCTAGCCAGCTATGATGAACATTAGCTAATTGGCAATTTTGGAAAAAAAATCAGCTCCAGAACCAAGACCTTTTCCCCACTAATTGGAATACCACAAAATAATGTTCTTTAAATAGTTCCATTTCCACAGAAGTAAACTGAGGGTGGCAGAGAAATGCTTCAGTTCATGGGTCATTATGAGTGGATGGAGGTTGACTAGGCATTCAAACTCATTGACTTTTTTTTTTCCTTTTTTTTTTTTTTTTGGTACCGGGGATCAAACTCGGGTCCTTGCGCTTGCGAGGCAGGCCACCGAACCGCTGAGCTAAATCCCTGGCATCATTGACTTTTTATACTCTATTTTGTGAAGCAATTGATTTTTCTTTAGAGAAAATAGAGAAATCACTTTGGAGTGAGATGGGACTGGTTTTGAATAAAGACTTGTTCAGCTCTGAATCTCTGAACTCTAAGTGCACAAATGGAGTTGGAAATGCATATTGTGCATAGTTATTTTATTTGCAGAGCCATAGAACACAGTAGACAGCCAGGAGTTGGTAGCTATTTTCTTTTTGTTGTTAATTTGTTTTTAATGAATACTCAAGAGCTTCTATGAGGAAAAGATTTCAGGAAGTTATTGTGGGAAAGCACTGAGAGGAAAAGAATATAAGACTTCTGTCTCTTAAAGAAATTGCCAGTTTGGTTGGGGAGATGGACAGATTCACACATCAAACAAATCCTGAAATGATTCTAGTGTAAAACATGCAAAACAAGGCGCCGATTCTGGAAGGCAGAAATGTAGGATGGAGATAATGTTTATGTCATCAAGCTGGAAATTCTATTCATGACTGGCCTCTTTTCTAGTTTCTGCGTAGAGGTCTTCTCCCCAGATGTGTAAGCAATGTGATGCTTTTACTAAACTCAAAGCTGTTCTTCAGAACTATTCCCAGTCATGGTGATGCATCTACCCACGATAAAAGGAGCTGTGCTTGGGATGATCTTGCATGGCTTTGGTCCAATTCCGTATTCAGACCCCACTGTTATTTGCAATAAGCCACCTGCTGGGAAAAGTGCATCTTGAAGTTGGCTCCTTGCACGGGAAGTGATTCAGGTGTTAATAGAATCGCAGGTGCTCTTGGGAGATCAGTTGTATTGTGTGGATGCTACTCACTTGCTCCTCCCTTGTCCACAGGAACGTTCATCCTGGGTGTTTTGCCCCACGGATAGCAACCTCACAAACCTTTTTTTTTTTTTGGACTGGAGACTGAACTCAGGAACGTATGCTTGCGAAGCAGGCAGCGGAACCACTGAGCTAAATCCCTGGCCCTCACAAACCTTTTATGTCAGTGACTCAGGCAGTCACAATTATTTGACTTAACTCACAAGGCGGAACCTGTTTTTCATTTTCACTTAAACATTTCTAAGTTTTGGAAAGCCCACGCTCTGTATTTTAGCTGAAGCTACCTTCTAGCTTGGCAAGTGTACATTTAGGAAACTTGACCACGTAGATATACTTCTGCCTTTTTTCTTCTGGTCTCAATATGTGCTGGAATTCTGTGATAGCAGCTTTGAAAGCATGGCAGAATGCCGTGGTTCCATACTATTGGCACGCGTCACAATCCCTGAACACTTCTCAGAGCGCAGCTTCTGGGTTGAATCCCAGAGTGTCTGTTTCTGAAGACAGCAATCTTTAAGACCGGGTAAAAACTACCTTTAGCAAATATTACCCCAAGTGGCACTGGTCGTGAAGCTACACCTGGCACACCGCCGGTGAAATAGAAGGCACGTGGGGTCACAGACAGACAAGCTTTCAGAGCACTGTTAGTAGTGCATTAACCATGAATGTTGTGAGCTTCAAGTTTTCTCTATGAAGTCCTCTGTAAAATAAAGCTTGTATAGTGAAATCATGTTAAACATAACCTCAGATGCTGCCTGTCTTGCAGGTACAAGGTCCTGAGTTCCATCTCTGGTACCCACCCCCTCACCCCCTAAAGAAAGAAAAGAGAAGTGTAACCTGAGAAATATTTCAAATATTTAGTAAAAATAACCCAATAATTCCTCAGAAACCATTGGTCCCATTTGTAGACTTTTTTGCACTTTGTAATAAACATACAGATCTGACGCTGTCCTCAATGCAGCAGGTGAATTGGGACAGTGAGGTGTGCTGTTCATTTTGTGCCTTCTACGCGATTTTATGTGTGCTAATCTCTAGCATACATGCATGTGTGTTATTCTAAAGGCCTGACTCTGTTTGCTCCCTGCTCTGAAAGACTTGCTTTTGTCCCTGAGGAGCAAATTTTATTTTTATTTAAGTCATGCTGGTGAACAAACAGTAATCTTTGAGCAACTGTGTGTAAACTAGGAACCCTACTGAAACTGGAATCTCCTCCTTTACAGAGAATACTTAGAAATGAGTGTGACTGCATTTATTACACTGTTACCTCTTGTAAGGAGTACACTATCCGAATATATGTGCCAGATTGCACGGCAAATGCACTGCCATTTAAATTTGAAATTGTAATTTGTTCATTTCCATGAATTACCCTGCATAACACTTGGTATGAACATTTCTGTCTGTGGCTGACAAATTGAGAAGCCGAAATTAAAGGACTTGCTCGAGGGTGATGAAGAACCTGGCTTAGGGTTGGTTTCAAAGTACAGACTCTTGATAAATAATTCGTTCACTTAGGCTATTCTCTGCTTGATCACTCTTCAATTTTCTGGGCTTTAATTTGTTTCCACGGAAGCATTTTCACATGCAGATTCTCTAAAGATTGCTACATTATTAAAAATATCAAGAGTACTGCTTAGGAAATACAGTGTTATCTATGGCAAGATAATTCTTAATTTTGATGCCACATTTTGGGGCAGTGTAAGCGACAGCTCAGAACCGAGAAGGGAATTACTACACCTCCTATGAATCTCCCTGACAACCAGCTTAGTGTTTTGAACACTGAATCACTTAGAATTTTATACAGATGTATATGTCTCTCACCTTGGAATCTTATATCTTCATTATCCATCTGGAATTTTAATAGGTATTTTTAAAAATTCCACAAAACATTATTGGTTACTACATATTTTTGGTGATCTACCTTGATCTATTTCCCTAATTTTCATTGTCCTCTTCCTCCTGTTTTTTCTCCAATATTTACGGAGCTGTGAAAATTAAATTCAAACAGCATCCCAGTTCCTTTACTAAAGTGAGGCCCCCTTTTGGAAGTCCACATGAGGAAGAAAGGAATGAGCCTCTAACTGTGGTCTTCTACCTAAGGGACATGTGATGGCTGCTGGCCTGCTGCTGGCCTTGAGTTTTGACATCAAAGTGAGCTGTCTGTGCAGATAGCATTCGGTACAGATCATCTTCCTGCCCTTGGCAGGGCTCCTTCTCCTCCTGTGAATCCTATTCCTCGGCACACGGTGTCACCACTGTGTGATGTGAAGGCGGAAATCCTGCTGCCGGTGGAGCAGCTACTGCATTGAGAAGGTCACGGCTCCACGTTCGCCTTGCCTTCCATCTAGCAAGGAGCGTTCCCTCAAAGGGCAGAACTGCACCGCGTCTCCCCTGAGGAAGGTTAAGCTCTCAGTGGAGCCCCAGCAGTGATGGCAAAATGGCCATTTAGGATCAGCAAATTTAAAACGAAGCTTCTCCTTGCTCGTGGCCTGCCACTTGGAGTGAGTCTCTCAGCATCTCTTCTCGGTGGCTATAAAAATGAAATTGCCTGTGAATTTGGTAGAAATGACCAAGGATGAAGCACATGGTGCTCAGTGGGAGCCCAGAGTAGGTACATTTGCAGTTTAACTACTTGAGTTTCTTCTGAGGCAGACGTGTGGGATACCTGCTGAATGCCAGGCACATGCAGGTACTGGGCTTAGGGCATAAGTCAAACTTTAAATGTCCTTTTCTTCCTGGGACTTTTATTCTGCCACAGTGAGGGTGTCAGACAGTAGCAATCCCAGGAGTAATGGAAGAGACTGGAAGAACAAAGTTGAGTAAACTAACTGCACAGGAGGGTGGAGATGCCGTTTCCTGGGGGTCATTAGGTGCAGCTTCTCTGAGAAGACACGGAGCGAAGCGAGGGCAGGACCGCTGCAAGATCTAGAGAAGGCAGACAGCCCGAGGAGAGAGTGGCTTGGCCGTGTGAGAGGGGCACATGTAAGTTCACTATTTATTACAGTGAGGCTATTCCGTTGATGACCACTCTCCACATTTATATAGGGTACAGTTGAAAGGACCACACTGGGAAGGAGCTGAGACCACTTTGACAGCCGTGTGCATAGAGGAAGGCAATACAGTCGTATTTCCTGTCTTGGGTCTTTCTCCCGGTAGAGCCATTGCAGGGTTAAAACAGTAAACATCCTACATGATGTACTGTAACTGCTTTTTTAACAACTGAAAATGTACAGAAAATGGTGTTTTGACTGTCTGTCTTTAGTCTTCAGCTGTTGCTGTCACGATTCAGAAATTTGTATCTCTGCCTTGGGAGGCACAATTCCTTTGCTGTGGAATCTCCGCTGGAGTCTACAACTGTGATCGTAGGCTGTGATGTTAGAATAGAAACCACTTTTCTAAAGGGGGAGGGTACTGGTGTTCCTTTTTTTCCTTTATTTGGTTCTCCTTTGTGCTCACATTTCGGGGAGGATGAAATTGTCTTTGGCTGCAGTGTATGTAAGCAGGTCTGTTCTATTTTATTTTAGCAGTAGCAAAGTTTATTTGAAAAATGAAAGTGAGTGAGGGAGAAACTGGCTCTGCAGAGCGAGCTTGGGCAAAGCGAGTAAAAGGAAAACTCAAGATAAAAGAAAACCCTGGAGGACACAGGGCTGGCTATCATGAGGAAAAGCGAGACAGCAAGCTCTTCTTGGCCCTGTGTCCTTTTATGCCGCCCAAATCTCGAGGAAACCTGCGAGAACTTGTACATCCGGGTGCTGACAGGCGGTGCTAGGATCCCACGTCTCAAGCTGATGCCAGGTCTGGGTCATCCTACTGAAAACCTGCTACAGTTTTCTACGCTCACATGCAGGGCTTTGGGAACCTTCCAAGAAACCCCAGGATGTATCAGGAAATCCTGGAAGTGAAACCAGAAATGGTGACAGGTAGACTGGAAGAAGGAACTAGACGTCCCTGAGGGCACTGTTCCAGCTGATGGGAAGTGGGAAGTTTGGGTATCTTCTAACATTTTATATACACCCCAAAATAAAGAAAAAAAATTTGAAAGATTAAGGAAGAATAGAATCATTAATTTAGGCTTTTCTCTAAAATTTCTAAATAAGCAAAAATAAAATGAAAACATTGGTTCTAGTTAATGGAACACAAATTAAACTATAAAATTTCAGCCTAGTGCTTGCAAAATCAGAGTCGATTTCATACCAAAATACTATTCAAAGAAATGATAGTTAACGGAATTAAGTATTTAACCTAAGAGTCCCTAAACATCCATCTGAGGAGTGTCTATAAGAAGGTACAACAGGATGGAAATAAAATTATGGGACAGTATTTCCATCTCTAAGATTGGAAAGAAACTGACACATTAAATTTCTAGGTTTTAGCAACACATGAAGGTCAAATAAATTTTAATGTTGAACTGCGAATGAACAGACATGTTAAAACACATTAAGCCAATAATTCTCTTCAAAAATTAGCTTACAGTTGACAAGTGTGCATTCAGACAAAATTATTTTTTAAAATAACTCATTTATAAAATTAGTTTACTGCTGGGGTGAAACTAATTTTTATCACATACTCAAATTACTTTGTTGCCCCTGAACTATGACATCTAGGCAGATGTGGGCAAGATTCTAATTTCAAATATAAGGTAACTAGAATTAGCAGGTTTTCCTACAGTGGGTTTTATTTATCCATGTTTCTTTTTCATTTTTCTTTTTTGCAAGGAAGTGGAGTGGATTAAAGTGTAAATTTTGAAGTTTGATGGCTTTGGGTTTTAACACTACCTGGTTGACGTTGGGTAATTCACTCAGTCTGTAATTCAGGTTCTTCATCTATAAAGTGTAGATCATATGCATTAAAGGGACATTATAGTGATGTGGACAAGAGTGCTTAGTGTATAGCAACCGATCATTCAGTGCCACATGTTAGATCTCATTGCTCAACTGACTCTCTTTGTCCTTCTCGTTCTTCCTTCCCTATCTCTCATTCTGAGAGAAGCCGGTTTTGGATCCTGTCCCTGTGGTCCTCAGAAAGAACCAACCCTGCCAATCCCCAATGGCTAGACTTCTAGACTCATAACTGTGAGGCAATGTGTTTCTGTCCTTTATGACACTCAGTGTAAGTAGTAGGGTTGCACTGTAACAAATACTTTAAACTGGAATTTGATCATGGAAAGTGACTAGAAGAGATTTGAGGTTCCTTGAAGACCCTGTTGGGTAGAAAAATGAATGTCAGAGGTGCTAGGGACTGGGTCTTCTGTGGAAATGACAGCATGCTATTGCCAGCTGGAGAAAAGGTGAGTCTTGGTACAAAGTGCTAAATTACTTGACCTCATCGTGTTTTAGTTTTGTTTTGTGAAAATTGGAATTTGTAAATGATGAACTTATTTGGCTGAGATTTCCAAGCACAGTGTTGCAGGCACATCCTGGCCTCCATCAAAGAAGGAGTTCTTAAGCCATATTAAGCAAAGCTTGAAGGTTTCTGAAATTCTCAAAAATCCCAAGGAAGCTTACTGTGGAGCAAACATCCAAGGTATGATGGGCAGCTACTTCCTAAAAGGGCAAGGGAACTGTGGATCCAATCAGCAGTCTCAAGAAAAGCCAGGAATTGAGATGCAGTTACACAGGAAAGATCTGTGTAGGGCCCTCTTGTCTGGTGGCTTTGACCCCTGTGAATTCTACTGGAATCCAATGCGATTTCTGAGAGTTTCGTATCAGTGGAAATCCTGTTAGCTTAGGCAGAAGGGGAAAGGAGTGGGGTGAAATGAAGGAAGACGTAAACTTCTGGGATTCTACAGGCAGGATGGGATTGTCACAGCTACTGGGGGCAGATAGGCTTTATGAGAAAAGGGCAGGAGGCCAGAAGGTGATTCAGTAGCCAGTGATGCTGCCATCGACACCACAGGCCCAGAAGGCATAGGGCCTGGCAGGAAGGGCGACCTTGTGTTCAGTTCCAGAAGTGGGGCTGACTCCGTGATGTTAAAGAGTAGTGCTAATGCCGTCAGGGTGGTAGACCTTGAGGTCAGTAAATTGAGCCAAGAGTGTTTATTCTCAAGCCTTAAAACTGCATGGAATTTTCCTTGCTAGTTTTTTTTTTAAACTTTGTTTTTTAACCTTGTTGTTACCTTTTTCTTTCTTCCATGTTTCCCCTTTTGGAGTAGGAATGTCTATCCCAGGACTGTCTGACCAGTATTTTTTGAAAACAGATGATTTACCTGGTTTTCTAAGTTTGCGGATAGAGAGGAACTTTGTTGCAATTCTACTCCAGGTCGCACTCGTCACTGATTTGGATGGTTTCATTGAGATTAGGGACTTGGGTTGATTAAAACTTTCGGGGATGTTGGGATGGAGTGAATGGACATAAATTTTTGGGGTCAGAGGGCAGACTGTTATAGGTTGAATTGTGTACCCTAAAATGTATATACTGTAGTCTGCTATGAGTCAGATCTGAGGTGTCCCACGAAAGTCCATGCATGGTGCTGGTGCAAGGTGGTGGAACCCTTGCGTTGCGGAGCCGGGAGAGGCCTTTAAGCCCTGTGGGCACAGCTTCATAGGAGGCTGTGGGACCCCATGTCCATCTTTCCACGTTTTCTGGGTTTTCACTTTCTGACCATGAGGTGAATCGTTTTTGCTTCACTAGTTGCCCCACCATAACATGCTCCAAAACATTAGAGCCAACTAATCATGACTCCAAAACTGTGAGACAAAATTTGTGGGTTAATTATGTTGTGTATTTGTTATAGTAATGGAAAACTGCTTAATGTAAAGTCCTGGGTCTGACCTAATTTGGAGAGATAATGTGACTATCAAATTAAAAGCAAGTCATTAAAGTTGGTATTATTCCAACGTAACTGACATTTCTTATAAAAAGGGGCAGCTTGGATACCAATACGAGGAAGACAGGAAGAGATGAGTGGAGAAAGCAGCCATCTATAAATCAGGAAGAGAGGCCTGCACCAGATCATTCCCTCAGGCCCACAGAGGGAGCCCATCCTGCCAACACCTTGGACTTCCTGCCTCCAAAACTGTGAGACAGAAATAAGTTTCTGTTGCCCAAGCCACCCAGTGTTCGGGCTTTGTCATGGTGGCCCTAGCAAACTACCCTCCGCCATTTCCATCGTACATGCCAGAGGTTTAGTCCAGGAGGCATACACGTGATCTTCTCTCTGTGTAGAAGGACTGGTGGAAGCGCTGTAGTTAAACAGGTCAGAAGAGGAACAGCATTAGCCCTTGTTGAAGGTTGTGAGTGACTTATTCACTTGTAATTCATTTGTAATTCCAGTAGAACCAACAGAGGCTGCACTATTGTGAGCCAGGCTTTGGTTTAATATAAATTAAAAAATCTACTTGTTGTTTGCAGTTGAAATTGGATAGAGCTTTCCTAGTGTTCTAGTCAGGATTCAAGGAAAGGTAAAGTACGAGGATTTTTTAAGTTGTGTCTTTGAGTTTGTTGATGTGTGTTACTGTGTGGGCATCTTCATGTCTTTAATATTTTAGAAAATCTATAGGCTGAGTCATGAGTAAGGGACAGAGACCAACAGCATGGAATAGAGGCAAAGTCAAAACACATCTCCAGTACTTGATCGTACAGGACAGCCAGTATGAGGATAAACGTTCTGATGTACATGAAAGAGCGTCTGATTTTATCTCCTTCCCAAGGAGCATAGGTGAACAACAAGGCCGGTGGGTTTATAACTGTGATTAGAGTCTGACTGGATTAGTCCTGTATCAGACGGCAAGAATCATGATGGCAGACACAGCTTAGCTCTTCATTGCAGTATTTCTAACTAGCACAGTGCCTCATTTGTAGATGACATTTAGCTAATATCAGTCGAATAAATGAGTAGCTAATGCTATTCATATTCTTGAGCTTTAGCCATTAATTTCTCATGTAAGAAGCATGTGCAATGTGTGTGAAATAGTTTCAGATAAAGAATTAATGCAGAGAGAATAAATCGTGCTCCTTATTTGCTAAGGACGTAGAGCTTTTTTGGTGAGCCCTGTGCATACAGGAAGCATTATGTTCTTGGCTACTATGCTATTATATCATTTAAGATTTATTATGTATGTATAGAATAACAGTTCACAAAATGTTAAATAAAAAGCGAATTGATATTATATAGAAAAGCCAATCAAGTCACAGTTATAATGAAATTTTCGTGACACTTTAAACATTTTTGATTTTACGGTTAGTAAAGGTATGCAAACTTCAACCAATAATTCAGGCTTACTGAAGAAAATAAAAATCGTGCCCTTGCCCCATACCTACTCAGTAAGTCTGTGATTGAAGGCTGTCTGAATTGGTAGGAATATAGACATAAGGAGGATGAGGAAACAGATCATGTTCCCTCTAGACCTCTATGTTTTGAGGGATTGGTGACCCCAGACCAGCAATGGACAAGGGGGATTGTTGCTGGGGAAAGTGGTCCAGACAAAACACAGATTAGGTGTCAACTGGGGTCCACTTGTTGAAGCTTTTTCTCTAAATTACTGTGAAAGATGCCAAGCCTTCTGCTGTTCCTTGGTGACTGCTTCTCCCAGTAGCATTAGGAACGAACTACAGTAGCAAAAGTTACTCTTAGGAAATGACTGTGCACAGTGCAAGATGCAAGATCTTGGCTCTGGTTTTGAGAGTTTAGCCCGTGGTTGGTTGGCTCCAAGGCAGAAATGGCATGGTGGGAGGTACCGTAAAAGAAAGCTGCTCACCTCAAGGCAGAGAGGAACAAGGGTGGGGCAGAGGAAGGTAGGGTGGCAGGGAAAGTGGGGGGGCAGAGACAGATGGAGATGGACAGGGAGGAGAGAAGAAGAGGAGGAGAGGGAGAGGAAGGGGCCGGGCGGCAAGGGGGAGAGGAGGAGGAGGACAGAAAAAAGAGAGAAGCGGTGACAACAGTGCCTGCTCCCAGGTCATGCTGCCAGCGACCCATCCCAGCCCAGATACATTTCAGTATGTGAGCAAATAAACAAATCTTTGCATGATGGAACACCACTTGACAATAAAAACAAATGAACTATTAATAAATCTGGGCTAAACTTCACAGACCTTGTGCTGAGGAAATAAGTTGGCCTGAAAATCTTTTTTTTTCTTTTTATTGAGTTTATTAGTACATTTTAGGGTATACAGTACAGTTACATTCATTACTGGGATCTTGTACCTTTACATGACAGGTCTTGGTTCTCATTTTTTTCCCCTTGTCCCTGCCCCCCCATTTACAAACACTTTATTTCCATTTCTTCATTTTCTCATATTTTTTTCTTTTCCCTTATTCCCTTTCCCCTGCCCTTCCCACATTACCTACACCTTTAGCCCTTTTCTTCCTATTTCACATTGTTAATTATCTCATTAGGATCTTGAGTACTATTATAGTTTTTCACACCAGAGAAACTATTTGGTATTTACACATGTGTGACTTATGTATCTCACTTAGGAGTATATCCTCAAAATGTATCCATTTTCCTATGAATGAATCTAATTTCTCATTCTTTATGGCTGAGTAGTATTCCATTTTATAGAAAAACCACATCTTCTCTATCCAGTTTCCAACTGATAATACCCAACAGGGATGGCTGGGTCAAATGGAACTTCTAGTCCCAGCTCTTTGAGGTATCTCCATATTGATTTCCATAGTGGTTGCACCAGTCTGCACTCCCACCAACGCTGGAGAGGGTTCCTTTCTCCCCGCAACCCCACCAGCATTTGTTATTGTGTGATTTCTTGATAGCAGCCATTCTTTGTGGGGTGAGGTGGAATCTCAGTGTTGTTTTCATCTGCATCTCTTAAATGACCAGTGATGTGGAACATTTTTTCATATATTTACTTGCTGCTTTTACTTGTTTGTCTGAGAAATGTCTATTCATTTCAGAATCCCATTTTTGAATTGGGTCTTTATATTTGGGGGGACTGATTGTTTTGAGTTCTTTATATATTCTAGATAATCATCCTTTGTCTGAGGAACAGCTGTTAAAAATTTTTTCCCACTTTGTAGATTGTCTTAGTTCTGTTGATGGTTTCTTTTGCAGTGCAGAAGCTTTTTAATAAGATGAGATCCCGGTTGTTGATTCTTTCTGCTAGTTCCTGTGCTACTGAGGATTTGTTCATAAAGTCTTTTCCTATGCCAATGTTTTCAAGAGTTCTGCCTAACTTATCTTCAGCAAGTTTAGTGTTTCTGTTTTAATATTAAGATCTTTAATCCACTTGGATTTTAATTTAGTGCATGGTGAAAGATAAGGGTCTAGTTTTAATCTTTGGCAGGTTGAGATCCAGTTTTTCCAACACCATTTATTAAAGAGGCTATCTTTCCTCCAGTGGGGATGGTCAGCTCCTTTTTCAAAGATGAGGTAGCTGAGTACATCTGGAGTTGTTTTTGTGTCTTCCAGTCTGTTCCACTGAGCCTCAGGTCTGTTTCTTTGCCAGTACCATGCTGTTTTTATCACAGTGGCTTTGTAGTATAGTTTTAAATTGGGACTTATTATACCCACTGCCATGTGTCTGTCTTAAATATTGTATGATTCGCTTTTTTTTTTTTGTACTGGGAATCAAACTCAGGTCCTTGTACTTGCAAAGAAGGCGGCGGAACCACTGAGCTAAATCCCTGGCTGATTTGCTTTAAAAGATACACCTGAAAATACAAATACATTTTATTTATTTGTTTGTTTGTTTATTGATTTTAATTCTAGGATTGAACTCGGGTCCTTGTACTTGCGAGGCGGCAGAACCACTGAGCCAAATCCCCGGCCCTGAAAACACAGATTGACAGTGATGGAGAACAGATGAGGGTTGTGGGAGATCAGGAGAATGTTAGTATAAGGCTGTGACATGCGAGAGCTTTTGCTGGGGACTGGGGAGGTGATAGAACCATTCTGTGTTCCAACTGCAGTGGTGATGACATGAAGCTTTGTGTGTATTAAACATCATCATGGAGAGCCTGATTTCAGTCTGATTGAGTGGTAAATTGAAAAATGAGAAGACAAAAATGTAACATCAAAAACTTTCTAAAAGTATAGATTCTCTTTGAAAGTCCTTTCTGTAAAGCTCAGGATGCTTCTGTATAAAATGTCTTAGGCCTCCGATTTTCCCTGTGCTTAATATTGCACTGTTTTGATCATATGAAATTAAGTTTGAGTTACTTAACTCTAAAATTTCATAACTAGGCTTGGTTGACAGTGTTCTCTTTTCTTCATTAAAAATCAGGAACTCATCCTCATTAATGTTACAGAATTTGAAAAGATCTCCAATATGAACAGATTTCAAGTTAATGGTCTACGTAGAGAATAAACAAATCTTGAAATTAAGTTAGGCAGCTTTGCTTCAACTCATGCTATTTGAAGCATTTTTTTCATATTCATATGTATTCTGTACACTTTCAAAACTCATTGAAATATTAATTTCAGATAATGCAGTTTCTGGGAAATAGCGCACAGGGCAACCATAAACATGGACTGGATCCCTGAAGATCGACATATGGGGGTGGGGGTTTGCTTTCATTCTGCTGTGTGTGCTCTGTCCTCTGTGATCTCTGCTCTGTCATGGTTAATCAGACTTCCATTGATAAGCATTTGCATTGAAAGTTCCTAACTGTAGATTAATGCTGCGTCGCTCTTACCTATTTCATGGACAACGGCTGACAAGATATAAAATAATTTTAAAATGCTCATTTTTAGTGTAAGAAGCCTTTCCAATCATGCCTTTGTTTCTAACATTTTCTGCCTTCATCTTGAAGATTTTGTTCATCTGAAGTCACGCACACAGACAATTCTCTGGCAGGGTAGGTATTATCTTTGGGAACTTTAATACCCTCTTTTGGCGTGGTTTTTGAGAAAACCTACCATGGGAACAGTTTCTCTTTTTGCCTTAAAGCATCTGACTCATGGTGTCTAATATACCTGGATGCTCACAATGACATAGAAAACAAAGGGGAACTTTGTGAGCATTTTTTATTCTGTGTTATCTTCCTTCTCAGACTGTGCCCTGTGAAAGAAGTACCTAATTACTCTGCCGACAAGGGGAAGCTCTGAGGGGAGAGAGTTTGGCAAGGCTCCCGTACCAGTGTACTGTACCTTGTGAACGAAGATCACAATGCACTGGGGTCCTGCTTTTACACTGCCTTGAGGATAGAAATCATATTTTTAAAAACAAAAGTAGTACTTAAAATGGTGAAGATTACCTCTTAGCCCAATCTGGGGAAGATAGTTTATTCTGTTTTTGTTTGATGTGTCCTTCCCCATTTTATTCTGCACCTAGAAGACTGGTCATGTGTCCATGCAACTAACATTTATTGAAATATTTGCCATTTGGCAGACACTGTCCTACAGTTGGGATGAGAAGGGTGAACAAAGTGAAATTATTTTCTCTTGTAAAACTTGAATTCTAGGGATGCTAAACTCATAGTAAATAGGTAGCTAATACCTATAACAAGCTGACAAATACATAATAGTTTTCTAAAGGCCGTGATGGAAAATTCCACCCGGAGAGTGCTACTGGACAAACATTGGAAGCAGAAGAGAAAACAAATGATGCAGGTACCCCGGGGAGAGGAACTTGCCTGGCATAGTCAGCGGGCAGGGACAAGGCCAGAGTGGCTAGAGCAAGTGAGTAGGGGGCATGGAAGAATCCACTTCTTCCCTGATTGCACCACTTCCAAGAACCATACGAGACTGTGCTCAAGCACCTGCCCTCCAGGCCTCCTCTTTCCAAGGAGTCAGCTGACCTTACCAGGTGTGCAGATTAAACTTCGACTTCTACAGTGCTACTGTACTAATGAAGAGTGGACAGGCCCCATCATATGGGTGAAAGTAAAGCATTCTTATTGCATTGTCTCGTAAAGACAACATGGTAGATAGCTTCAGACAGGACATGTAGTACTGGTGAAGATCAGTCCCCAGCCATAAGACTGAGCCACCCTGGAAACATGCATTCTTTCTTCTGTCCTGTTGGCTGTGCTCTCTTTAAAAATGTTTAGGTAACATTGGTGTAATGTAATAAAATGGCAGAAGACCTGGGTTTGATTATTTCATCAACTCTCGGACGGTTTTCTAATTTTAATATCTTGGCCATCTTATATGAAGACAGACAAAATAATGTACATGCAAGAAATAGTTATTGAGTATCTACTCTTAGCCAGGCTCTGGCTCACATTCTAGATATAAATATCACATGAGACTTAGTCCAGCCCTAAAGGATCTAGTAGTTAGTATCATGGGGAAGTCAAGCAAAGGCTTTCAACAGTCTTGATAGAATTAGGAGGATCAAATGGAAGAAATGTTAGAAAGCTTCCTACCATATCTGGAACTCAGTAGGTATTAATCAGTGTAAGCTATATCCCTATAATCCTGACTTATTTTGTGGTGGTGGATTAAAACCAGGTCTTGAGCATGCTAGGCACATGCCCCATGCCTGAGCTGCCCAGCCCAGCCGCTAAACTTTTTCTATTCTTAAGAATTGCCTGAGCACTGTAAGGTTCAAGGATGACTAGATGGTTATTTTCATTCAGTTGGATATTATCGTTTTTCAGTCACATTAGGATAATTCTCTAGCTCCATTTCTTATGGCCAAAGTAGAAAAGTTATGTGATTTGTGGTTGTATAGTTGTGTACAGTGGTTTATTGGCTGTTTTCGATTGTTGGACGAGGCTACAGCTGTTTGTTTGTGTTCTATACTTACTACGTTGCCTTTGCTGGAAGTCAAGGGGTTTATGTGTCTTTAATTCCATTGCATTTAATGGTGGCCCTCAAGGGGTGCCTCAGGGCAGCAAAGAGCAGCCAGACAGTAAAACAGATAAAACTGATCGTGTGGCTGTTGATAAGGACAGTCCTAAATCTGCCCTTCTAGTTCTCCTTTCCCTTTGTATTTGTGTTTGCCTCACACAAGCAGTGCACTCACCGGGAGGCGCTGGTGCGCACAGTGTCGTGTCTTCCTCCCGTTACCTCTTCTTCCCTCCCTGCTCTCTGGCCTCCCCTGTGCTTCGATCCCTCTTATCTCCAGGATGTCTGCCTGCCTGCCTGTTTCCTGTCATCTCTCTTTTATTTTCCTCTTTAAATTATTTATACTTTGAGTTCCTCTTAGAAGAGAAACCATGTGATATCAGTGTCTGATTTATTTCACTTTACATTATGGTCTCAAGGTGCATCCATCTTCCTACAAATAACTCCGATTCATCTGTCTTCTCAAGTGTCCAGCTTTGTATTTACAGTAAATGAGAGCAATGTTATTTTGAGTTCACTGTTGTGCCAGGCATAAGATTATTGTACAAAAACTGAGGTTTCATGTCTTTAAAATACATTTGTTTTGTTGAAAAACTGTCTTTGCGAGAAAATTTATTCCAGGTCAACTTTCAAAGATCAAAGGATATTGAATATAAAAGAATGTAATTATTTTAATCTAAAATAATTTTATTATAAAGTTGTCGATCTTTTTAAAAACATTTTAAACAATGTTATACTCATAAATTTACAATTTTCTTTGGTTGTAATTAATTGGCCTTCTTTTTCAATTTAGCAAAACTGAAATATTTTCCATTTGTCCATAATATTTATTTCATTATTTGATTATTATTGATTATATTATTCTATTTAAAAATTTAATGGTAGTTTTACTATGATAAATTCCTGATTCTTATTGCTTTGAAAAATTGTAGATAGCAGAAATTTCATTAAGTGACATGAAGACATAGCTGTAGTTGGAATTCTCAAATAATTGTTCAGGGTAAATATTTGTACACTGAAGAATTGAAAAATCACTCATTTCTCCTTTGAGATATCAAGAGCTAAGGATTCTGTGTGCACAGGAGGCTTTCATTTTGTTCATTAGTCCCTCCCTGGACACTGTGTACAGCACAGGAACTCGTATTTACCTTCTCTTCTGTTCTCTTTTGAAGTGTAACACTCTGTTTACTCTTTTCTTACCGTCTCCTGTTTCCTATCGTCTCGATTCGTCTTTGGCTTCAATGTTTGGTACTGCTTCTTGTTTTTCTCTTGCATTTCAACTCTAGAAACAAATTTTCTTGCATTTACCTGTAATCATGGTCCTACCACTTACCGGTGATAAAGAATTGAGGCTTGCACACCGTCTGATGATCTAATTTTGCATTTCAGTTAACTTCCTTTGCTATTCTTGAATTTTTTTCTAGGGGAGACAGAGTTAATAGTTTTACCTGCTTTTGAGACCTGTATTTCTCAGGGTGATTCTAAAAGTGTTTTAATTGCAATATTGGGACAGTAGGAACTGTGAAAATGGTAACATGGAAAGCCATGTGATGACACAAACCTGGAAATAAAAAATAGAAAATAATTACAGTTGGACTGCTTTGCTCTGTTAGGTGTGTTTATGTCAGTGTTTCCTACTCTGCGCTGCAGTTAACGTACAGCTAGATCTGGCTTGTGAAATTTGTCATAATATTTTGGGGAAGAAATTCCTAAAATGTTTAGTATAGTTTGGCAGCTTTGAAAAGTAAATATGAGAAATATCTTTTGTGGCTTCAAACTGCCTTTTTCTTTTCTTTTCTTTTTTTTTTTTTTACTTATAAATCACTCTGAGTAATGGCAGAATCATACAGTCTTGTATCCCAGTTTTAAATCATAGCAGTTTTGGGCAGAAAGTTTCAGATTTTATTTCATAACCCAGCAGACACGAGATAGTGTTACCATATTTTCTCCCACAGTATTACCACTAACTGCCTTGTCTTCCCAAAGAGGATAATCAAGGTATCTCCAGATGCCAAGAGCATGCACCAGGGGCTGCTGGACAGAAGCGCAGCTTTGTGACTGAACTATAGAGTACCAGTTGGGAGTCAGACAACACGGGTTTAGGTTTAGCAGTAGTGTCGACTGTGTATGACCTCGCACAAGTCCTTTAGTTTTTCTAGCTCTGCTTCCCTGTCTCTGGAATGTGTTGTAAAACCAGGGGATCACTGAGGTTCAGCACAAGTCTTCAGTATGCTTTTGTCCAGGACCTATTGTAGTTGCGTTAACTGTTGAGAAGCTTTCCAGAGTACTACCTGTAAATCAGTGGTTTAAGCCTCATTGTGCTGGAATTACTTCCTGAAGGGTTAGTGTGGGACCCACTTGTCCCTCCCCATAGGGGCAGGTTGGTTTTAGCCCTTCGTATATTAGCCCATCTTTCACTAGAGCAGATGACGGGTGTGACTGTCTAAGGCTGGAAGACCTCCGGCATTCGTGGGAAAAGGGAACTTTTCACCTAATGTGTCACTGGCAATCCTCCCTCTTCTGCCACGCTTCCTGACCAGCTCTTGTTCTGCTTTGTCAAATTTACTTGAGATTAGGTTGGCCCTGATAATAATTATTTTCAAAATACCTGGAAACTTTAAGCAGCACGGTACTGTTTCTACTTCCATGTGCCCTTTAAAGGAGAGAAGCTGTACTGATTTCCCTGCTAGGGAAAATGTCAGCTACAATATCTGCTTTTGGCATCCACACCCCGTGGCACTCACATGAGTACTCGTGAACGAGGTGCACACACACTCTGAATTGTGCACACCCGCACGTAGGCCTGTACACGCCAGCACACATGCACACGTGCATATTGTCTCAGTTTTCATCCCACACCACCACTGGGGGCACCTGTTTTCCCCAGGTGTCGCCTCCTTTTCAATTTTAGAGAGCTTTGGCTGTAGGAAGAGTTTGGGCAGCTAACATGGAGTGCAGCTGTGGGCAACTCGTGAACAACACCCTTAAACAAAAGAATGAGTGAAATGCTTATTGGAATAAAAATTAGGCTTCAGATCCCTTGAGGGAATGAGCCAAATCCAGTGTTTTCCCAATCATGGGCATTTTTTTGTTTTTCAAATATTGATGCTGTTTTAGATTTTCTGGGGAAGGGAGGAGAAAAAGAAACTTCAGCAAACCAGCTCTTTGATTCAGAAATGGAATTTGGAAGGCCGTTTCCGTGAGGCTTCCTGGCACTCCGCGATTTAGTCCATCTTTACTGTGATAAAGACCGAAGCCTCCCCCAATTTTGTGAAAATCTGAGCAATGGAGAAGGCTTTTAAGGGGGAAACACTGCAGCTGTTTAAATAATCCCGGGCCAATAGCATTTGGTAGGCGGAGTTTGTGTGCATTACAAAGCAAGATAATTCTGAATGAAGACTTTAAACTTTACACACGCAGGGCGACTGTGGTCTGTCCTTTGTGCAGATGAAAGAAGTGATGAGGTTCAGGGGCGTCGCTTGCTCTCTGTTAGCGAATGCAGCCTGTTTGATAAGATTTTTAGAAGAACACATGGGAAGGATTTATCGGGAGCTCTTATGAATATTTCATGAGCTGGTATACTCAGCTGAATGAATTCAGCGAGTGTCAGTGTGTAGCCAGCAGACTGGCTTCACCCGACAAGGAGGTTCCTGACAGAGGAAGCACTTGGGCGCATTTTCAGAGGCACAGCCAGCCTGATAAAGCTCCCTGTGACAGCCTGATTTGCCATTCTCCAGGCGTGCCGCTCTCTCTCTGAGCAGCTCCCCAGTTGGAACCGCAGCTTCTCAAATTAAACCGAGAAGAGTTTGCAGACTCCTCAGCCTTCTCACCTGCAGCGGGGTGTCTGCTATGTTTGAGGTTTTCGTTTTAGGCGGTGAGAGCTAGCACTTTAGACAAGACATGACAGCAAAAAATTCATCAAAGGAACTTCCTGCTTCGGAACCTGACGTTTGCATAAAGACTTTCAAGGAGCAAATGCACTTAGAACTTGAGCTTCCGAGACTGCCAGGAAACAGACCCACGTCTCCCAAAATCTCTCCACGAAGTTCTCCCAGGAACTCGCCCTGCTTTTTCAGAAAGTTGCTGGTGAACAAGAGCATCCGGCAGCGGCGTCGCTTCACGGTGGCTCATACGTGGTAAGCCGGGATGGAGAGGTGTTCGGGGCGCTTTGCAGGTTCTCGCATTAGCAACAGTGACTTAACACGTTGGAGATGGAACATTTGAGTGGGTCCCGAGTGCACGCCGGGAGTGGGAAATGCGGGTCCGCTGGATAATGCGCGCAGGCTGTGTGTGCAAAGCAATCGCTGTGCTACCTGCTGTTTCTACATAAAACATGCTCTAGCTGCACAGATGCTCTGAAATCACTTATAAAAATAGGCAGCCAATTCTAGGCAAATGGTGTAATGAAGGAGTTTTTAAAAGTCAGATTTTGGTTTAGTCTCTGTGGAAGGAATGAGTGACTTTTTTTTGTTTTGTGATTTTGCATGATTTTTAGTAGGATATTTTTGGTACAAGAATACTTGTATCTTTGTTCTAATCTGTTTCTTAAGATAGTGTATCAAGTCTACCTTAATTCACTGTATCCTTGTGTTTACAGTGCAGAAACCAGTGAGTTTTTTATTTACTTTTATCTTTACACTTGTTAAGGAAAGGGACACACACTGTTCTCACTTCTGAAACTGCATGATTAATCTCTTATTTATGATTTGAAATTGCTGTTATCTTTAAGAGCCTCTTTTTACAAAATAATTTAAAATATATAGATATTTTGGGGATGCCTATTAAATAAATTCAAGAAACGTCTGTGGAAACTTCACTGAGCCTGGCACCTTTAATGTATATGTTGCAAGAATGTAAACATATTTACACTGGCACCATAAGGAAATGTATGGAAAAACACAGTGAGGTTAGAGTACTTTGACTTGATAAACCCTGGCCACTGTAGATTTCTTTGAAAGGTCTGTTTTCTTTCAGATTAAGGTGCCCTCCAGAATTGGTTATCTGTCCCTGAATTTTATTTAGTAGGGTCCATAGCAATAAGGGAGCGAATATCTCCAAAAGGCAATTCTCAGTGGGATTCTGTGTCTACATGCTAGGTTGTTCATCAACATCATAAAGGAAGATATCTGGTTTTAAAAATTAATAGTTGCTTGAATTGGTTTTTGCTCATCTTAAATGTTTGTCTGCCTGATCTCCTGCATAATACACTGGCCAATTCGAGACACCTACACAAAGATGTAGCTTGCTTTAGATGAGCACCACGTTTGGCTAATGCGTACTTTACCTGGCTGAGTATGATGTGGTTATTCTTGTTTTCTGACTGTACTGTTATGTGTCTAGTTGCTTTACTGGATAATATTTTGGTCATCATCTTGGTGAATTAAATCTTGCTATTTAATTGTCATCTATTACGTGTGCAACACATATGGTTAGTTTTTCAAAACCTACCAGTGGGGGGTAGCATTATGAGAAGAGAAGGTTTACATAAAAGTATCTACTCATTTGAGAAAGTCGTCTTTGTCATACTTCCCCTCACCCCTAACATATGTCTATTTTTAGCTGGTTTTCTGAGTAGTACAACTGAATAGGGGAAGATAAATAGTTACATTGTCAATTAGATCTCATAAAAAAGAAAACATACAGTTAAGTAGATGCATATGTCTTACTACTAAAGTGACTATTAAACAGTCACCTGGACCAAAGTTTAATTTTGCTATTTAATTTTAGGTAGATAGCTTTCAAAGAATGATAAATGTTCTTAAAACCTTGGTGATATTTTTCTTAATATATCATTCTGCTTCCTGAATATAATAATGTGACCTTTCTTTTTCTTAGAATAAAATTTTGATGTGCTAGGAACATTGAGCTATAAATACTAGGGATTTTTTTTTTCTTTTCAAAAGAACCAAAATTTTAGAATGATTAAAGAGCCAGCTTTACTCATGCCTTATACAGATTTTCTTGCAGCAATTTGCAAAAAGAATAACTTAATGCTATCAGGCAAATTATGCTAATAAAATGATATTCTTTTAGGTGAGGTGAGATAAAACAAAATTTTCCACAATTGCCATGAAAGCATGTGGCTTTGGTATAATGTTTTCCAATATAGGCTAAAATAATTCTTTAATCATCAAACTTATAAATTAACTTTAGTTATGGCTGTGATTCATTTTCACTCTTTTTTTCTTCCAGCTAACACCCTCCCCTTTTTAGGTTAGGTTTCTTAGTCAGATTGTATTACAGTTTGTTTCCAGCTCCTGCTTAAGTCTATATATAATTATTTCTATTGTTTTATCTGAGTATGTGCTTAATATTTTTCAAATTTATTTTCATAAAACATGGAATGACAGTCTCTAGTTGCAAAACATATGTATCTTGTGTATTGGAATGACTTCCTAACCCTAAAAAAATTACATGCTGCTTTTTTTGCATACTATGTAAAATGGTTACATGAGGACGTAAGAGCAGAAGTACTCTGTTTTTGTTTCTTTTCATGATGCAGTATAACCAGCCTTTCATGATCAGTGATTAGTGCTTTCCAAGCCATGCATTAAGTTAGAAATTCCAAGAGATGCACTTAGAAGTCTTGGAAAACATTGCATGACTATACAGTAGACAGTAGACTTCTCTTAAGAAGATTGGATTGTTTTGATTCCAGTATCAAAATTAATTTTCCTGAAGAAGCTAAACACCGAAGAGGATGCTGCTTATATCTCAGCCCACTGAAGTGTTTCTAAATCTTTAGTTATTTATAGATTTCATATTCTTGTTACATGAGTATGTAGCTCTGGTTTTGCAAACCCAAAATATGGCAGGAGATTTGGGAAACATTTGTGAAATTCTGTCTTTGGGATTATTTTTGAGCTATCTGAAGAGAAGCAGATGTTGATTGTGTTGTCACTGATCGGAATGTGTATGGCCTGAAATCCGGAGCAGCTGTGCGACTGCCACATACTCTGTTCTACCCTTGGGCAGAACCATGCTTACTCCATTTCTGATGTACAGGATCTTGCCCTACTTTTCAGACTGTAGAGAAAACATTTCTCTAACCTCACTTAGTACAGACTTTTCCCATTTCATAGTCCCAATGCTGGAGAATTCTCCTCGTAATCAGTCTATATGCTTTTTGTATAATGTGTAATTTTTTTTCCTCTCAAAGGATAGTAAGAATAGACTTGTTAGAACCTACATAAATCTGGAAAGCATTATCAGTTGGCCCCACGGTTTTCTTTTTATTCACTCAACATATATAATTGAGCCCTGCTCTGAGCAACAAAAGAAAACACTTCTGAATCAATCTACATGTATTCCAGCACCTGCTGTATTTTAGATTCTTTACTAGAATATTCGCATGTATAATCTCACTTAAATTGCATACTCCAAATTTAGGTTCTTTCAGTATTTTGTGTTGCAGATACAAAAAGTGTCCTGAATTTCTTGAGCTTCTTCCAAGTATTTCTCTTCAGTTAACCACTGTTTTGACTCTGAACCATAGTTCCGAATTTCCAAATGCTACTCTGGATTCTAACTGCCCCCTACCACGGGTACCGTGTCCCTGTTAGATGTGTGAGGACGTGTGGATAAAGAGCACACCATCCACTGCAAGGTGTTAATGGGATCTCAGAATTGCTGAAAGGGAGTGGGGAGATGTACTGTCCGAACGCTGAGGTCCAAATCTGAGCCACAGCTCCTGAGTCGCAGAGTCACCCAGCTGGCCGTGGCTGTGCAGCCCCTGTTGTCCCGTCTGGCACTCGTCATTCAGGGTGCAGCTCTCCAACCTTCTCGTGGGTGCTGCTGCCCCAGCCTCAGTCTTCAGCTCTCCTCTGTGAAGAAAGCTGCTGCTGCTGTTCTTGAACTCGCTCCGGGGCCCCTGCACACCTCCCGGCAGTGCTCGCTTCCTGGGGAGTGAGTGTGTGGCCCAGCACGCTCCTCTGTCAGCATGCTCGCACAAGGCGACTGGCGTCTTTTAGTTGGCAGGTCCCATGAGAAGAGCATGTATCCTTCTTCCTCTCTGTTCTTAAAAATCTTTCCTGTTATACCTTTTAGTCCTTATTTACACCTTGTTTCTCATACTTGGTATTTACTCATATGTATCCTATCTATTTCACTTAAGAGTATCACCTCAATGTGCATCCATTTCATTATAAATGTCTCTAGTTTCTCATTCTTTATGGCTGAGTAGTGCTCCATTTTATAGGAAAAAAAAAAACCTTACATTTTCTTTATCCAGTCTGCTGTTGATGGACAGTTGGCCTGCTTCCAAGTTTCAGCTATTACAAGTTGTGCTGCTATGAACATGGGTGCACATATTTTACTGTGATATGAATGTTTTCATTCTTTGGGAAGATACTCAGCAGAGGAATAGCTGGGTCAAATGGGACTTCCAATCCTAGTTCTTTGAGGTATCCCCTCACTGATTTCTACAGTAGTTGCACCAGTCTGCACTCCCTCCAGTAGTGGAGCAGGATTCCTCTTTCCCCACAGCACCACCAGCATTTGTTATTGTTTGATTTCATGATAGCAGCCATTCTTTCTAGAGTAAGGTAGAACCTCAGCATTGTTTTCATTTGCATCTTTCAAATGACCAGTGATGTTGAATGTTTTTTCATATGTTTATTTGCTATTTCTACTTCTTTGTCTGACAAATGTCTGCTCATTTCAGATGCCCATTTTTGGATTGAGTCTTTAAGTTTGGGAGGTCTGGTTTTTTAAAGTTCTTTGTATATTCTAGATAGTAGATGTTTGTCTGAGGAACAGCTGGTGAAAATTTTTCCCCACATTGTGTGTTGTCTCTTCACACTGTTGGTCTTGCACTCTTGATATGCAGAAGCTTTTTAATAAGAAGACATACCATTTGTTGATTGTGCTAGTTCATGGGAAACTGAGGTTTTGTTAATAAAATCTTTTCCTATGCCAGTGTCTTCAAGAGTTCTACCTAATGTCTCTTCCAGCCGGTTTAGTGTTTCTGTTTTAATATTTAGATCTTTTATCCATTTTGATTTTAGTTTAGTGCATGGTGAGAGATATAGGTCTAGTTTTAATCTTTGGCAAGTTGAAACCCAGTTTTTCCAGCACCATTTATTAAAGAGGCTATGTTTCCTCCAGTGAGGGTGTTAGGCTCCTTTGTGGAAGATGAGGTGTCTGAGTGTGTCCACAATTGTTTCCGCATCTTCTAATCTGTTCCAGTGGTCCTCAGGGTCTGTGTCTTTGCTATGCTGTTTTTATCACAGTAGCTTTGTAGTATAGTTTCAAGTTGGGGATTGTGATACCCATTACCTTGTCTTTATTGCCTAGAATGGCTTTTGCTACTCTAGATCTCTTCTCGTTCCAAATGTACTTTTGGATTGTTTTCTCAAGGTCTGTGAAGTATGGTGCTGGGATTTCAATTGGGATTGCATTGAATCTGTATAGCAGTTTTGGAAGTATGTAAAATAGGAAGAAAAGGTGCAAAGTGGGAGGGGAAAGAGGAGGAGGGGGGGAAGAAGAGAATGTTTCCATTTTTTTTCTCATATTAATTCCAAAGTCTTTGTAGATAGGGAGGGATGGAGGGGTTGAAGGGAGGGCAGGGGAATGGGGAAAAAATAAGAACCAAGAAGGATTATGTAAAGGTACAAATATCTAATAATGAATGTCATTATATTGTATACCTTAAAAGTACCAATAAAAATTTTAAAATCTTTCCTTAGCAAAGATTCATAAAACATGGACTCTTGTGCCTAATATTTGAATATAAATGTATTAAAAGCCACAGCTTATACTGTAAAGGGATTTTTACATGGTGAATCAAGACTGGAATAACTGTAGAGGCAGGAGAAGCAAGTGATGAATATAGTGCTTGTTTGACCTTTCTCTGAACTTTTGGCACACTTAGTGTAGAATACAGTTGGTCCTAGTTTGTTTGCTAAATCTCTTGAACCTGTGTCCCACATTATTTTTCAGTTGCCTTGAATTCTTTCCTAGTAAATTGGCAATTTTTGAGATGTCTATGTTTTTTTTTTGTGTATTTATTGATCAAAGGAAAACATTTGTTGAGAGCTGACTGTGCACTGGGCCTTGCTCTGGACTTAGTTGTTACAGAACAAGAAGGAGCTCTCAATCAACTTCTAGACTGGGTGGAAGGCAAATTTGTAATTTATGAGTAGCCAGAGGAGTATGTGTAATGTTACTAAAGTATGATGTTCAAGGTGTCACGAGGACACAGGAGACAGCCGCCGCTAGAAAGCGACTCAGTGCATCAGGGGAGGTGTCAAGAAGAGAGGCCACTTGTATGAGCATTTCAGAAGAGTGGGGAGAAAGGGCAATTTTTGGCCAAATTATAATAAGGAAAGACAGTAAGTGCTCTCATTTATTCTGCATTTATAATGTGTCTGACGTTGTTCAAGGTGAATCTGCACATTCAGCCTCATAACCAGCCCACAATGTGGGCACTGCGGGTTGACCATCACCCACCAGAAATGCTTGGGACTCGAAGTGCATACTATTTTGAATTTTGGGATCATAGAGGCTCAACCTGTACTAATATTTATATCTTAAAGACAAAGGAAAGAAGGTCAGAGAATAGAAGTGATTTGCCAAAAGCACATGCTATGAAAATGGCTGACCTGAGGTTAGACTCTACGCATGGAGAACTGTGCATGTTCTCTAGGTGACCGTCGAAGATGGAAAGTGGGAGAGATAGAAAGCACAGGTGTGCTCCTCGGTCAGAGCCACAGCCTGGGGCTCTTGTCCATCATCAGTGGGGAGCCCTAGAAGGCTGTGTGAAAGAGATTGCCATCCATGGTCTCCCATTTGGAGAGGGGCTGAGCAGGTAGCATAAGGGACGGATCGGAGGATGAGGAGATTAGAGGCAAGGGAGAAAGGAGCATGTGCACGTGTGCGATGATAACTTCTAGTTGTGCTGTGTATCCCGTACCACCGGGGCCTGTGCTGAGGGTTTGCCCACTTGCTGTTTATGGTAAATGTCAAGGAAGTTCGTGAACCCGGTGGCCCTTGCATCGATTGGCTGCAGCATGAGGCTGTGTATGGTGCCAGCTGTTGCATTACCCCACAGGTGGCACAGATAGTCAGAGCCAACCTGCCTGGGAGGATGGGTGCACCTGGGGAAGCCCTAACAGCGCACTCCTGATCTACTAGAAGTGCTTTGTTTGTGCTTTAACTGCAGTCTCCTTGTGTCTTTCTTTTTTTAAAAAACAGGAATTGTCTTTAGTCCACAGTCTGAATCAAATGCTAGTGGAAATCTATGTCTCATAGATTCCGAGTCTGTTGCTTTCATCAGAGCAGATGTTTTATCAGTAAGGCTAAAAATGGCATTTTCCCAGCTTTTTAGTGTCCTGGAGTCTTCGATATATTGTATTTTTAAAAGATTTACTCTATAAAAGGCCTCACAAAGTAATGGTGAAAACCCTCTTTCATGATCTCCCAGCTTTTCCCCTTGGGTTGTACAGTTTCTTCTCTAACATCACTGTCAAGACACAGCAGCATTATGCTGGGACAGCTGAGTGAACCTTAGAGAAGAATCTGAACAGCTAACCGTGCTGAGGAGACCCTGGTGGTCCGGCCTCCAGCTGACTCCGGGCCCCAGTGGCACAGCCGCGTGAGCCTGCTTTCTGCTCATCAGTGAGCCAAGTGCATTTCTACCCCTCAGCCTTTGCCCTGGCTTTTCCTCTGCCTGGAAGATTGGGACCAGAGGTGTTGTCTTGTCTCATTCTTCTGTCCAGCTTCTTCTCAGATATCAAAGTGGAGAATCCTTGTCTACTTCTCTTCTCCATACTTACTTTTTACTTTTATTTCCTTATTCTGCTTTACTTTCATCCTCCTCCTCCTCTTTACCTCCCTTCCTCCTTGTCCTCCCCCTCCTCCT
>NW_022900945.1:3720536-3725288 GCF_012274545.1 Fukomys damarensis
TCAGGGCCTAGGAGATTGAACCCAGAGTCTGAACTTCATTCCCAGTTCTTTTTAATTTTTTTAAAAGACAGGATCTCAATAAGTTGCTAAATTGCCCTGGCTGGGCTTGAACATGTGATCCTCCTGCATCAGCCTCCCAGAATTTTGGGATTACAGGCATGCATGTGCCACCATGGAATTTACAACCTGAAAATTATAGATGTGTTTGTTTGTTACATTGCTTTTTCATTGTCTGGCAGTCCTACTAAATTGTATGAGGGCATTGATTCTATTCTGTTTTTTAGTATCCCAGAACACACAGAGAAGACTGACATTTAATAAATATTTGTTAAGAATTAAGAAACATTAAAAGAAGCATGAATATGATTTCTATTTCCTGTTCTTTATTCTTAGATCATGTATCCTTTAGTCTGATTTGAAGAAGGGGGAGAGGAAGCTCAGCTGATACTTATCCTGTGAGCCTCCTTGGGAGAATGTTCTCACTTTCCGCTGGAGAGTTCCTCTAACTTGCGTCCTATCTTGTGTTCTGTGGCTTGCAGATGCAGAAATTGTAATATCTCACTAGCAGGGAGTGTTTCACATGGCAGCCCATTTAATTAAGCCACCACGTACCAATTCTGCTCCCTCTCCTGCAGGGTTACCATAAGTCAGTATTTGTCTAAAACACTGAACAATTATTTATTTAGTTATTCTTCACGCGTCCAACAGCACAGTTGGTGCTCTGGCTGGGGAAAGCTCTGCATATCTCTCCTTAACCATCTGAGTGGGATTGTGAAGAGAGCAATGGATTTGTTGTTTTGCCTTCACAGTGTTTACATATTACAGATTATAGTACTTGATCATCTATATTTCTGCACTAGTACGATGCCTGCAATACTAAAAGCTACAGTGATCTGAGTTTTTATGGGATTCCCCAGGGGAATATGGAAGTAAGAGTCCAGGACTTGCAGAAGAGAAGAGACATCAGCAGCGTGGAACTTTTCACTTGGTCCTGTCTCCTTTTATGCTGACCGAGGAGGTTGGGGACTTCTGTCACTCGTGGCGTCTTGTGCAACACAGATACCACTGTACATGTTAAGTTAAAAAAAAAGGAACTCGTTGACCATCAGGATGCTTCTTGCTAGAATGTAAGTGTTTTGTCTTCAAGAGAGACTGTAAATGACCAGGTCCTAAGACCTTTTGTGCAAGCAAATGCTCGTGACAGTGTGTGTCCCCTGGCAGAGCCACATTTGTCCTCCTCTTCCAAACTATGCTCTTTAGAACACAGGCTTGTTGCAAATGATGCAGACTGGAAACAGGGACAGGGCATGGTGTGGCTTTTGAGGAGAGCTTCTTTCAAACTATATTTTCTGGACATCGCTGTTGTAGGTGTCACTTGGGGACTCTCTGAAATAGAGGATGAAGGTGATCTGCTTCTGGCCCTGGTCCAAGCTGTCAGCTTAGGCAACTCTGGCAGATTGTCGTGTGGATGCCATGAGCTCCAAGCGCTCAACACCACAAGCATGAGAGATAAATGAGTAAGGAGAAAAGTGCAGGAATAGCTCTGCCTGATAACGACCCAGAAAATAAGGGAAAAGAAAAAATATGAGAAAACAAAAAAATGGAAACAAGTTTTTGTAAATAGGGAAGGGTGGAAGGGGTGAAGGGAGGGCAGCGATAAGAGGAAAACATAAGAACCGAGACCTGTCATGTAAAGGTACAAGATCCTAATAATGAGTGTGACTCTACTGTATATGTAAAATATACCAATAAACTCAGTGAGGAAAAAAAAAAAGAGGGAGAAAGGTAAAAAAAAAAAAATCCAGAAATTTCTAGGTTCTGTGCATCTAAGTGTCCAACATTGGCAGTTGGATAAATGAAGAAAATGAAAGTATCTGTGGGTCAGAGAGAGGAAATTTAAAATTTCAGAGAGCTGCATGGTAGTCCTCTGAGTTCCCTTATTTAGGTTTACTAATTGTTACTGTTTCCATACTTACCTCTGTGCCTCTTTCTGTATGTGAAATCATGCATGCATTTAGTCTTGAGTGAAGAGAGAACATTCAGATGGACAGTGTGTATTTTTAAGGTATAGACTTATTTCTGTTCTACTAGATGTTCTCATACGCAGTTTAAGAGCTTGAGGCCGGGGATTTAGCTCAGTGGTGTCGCTCCCTGCCTTGGAAGTGCAAGGACCGGAGTTCAATCCCTGGTACCAAAAAAAAAAAAACCCCAAAAAACAAGGAGAGAGTTTGATTGTTTTGTTAACTTTCTTTGTTTGGAGTTTTATTTTTTTTTAGTCCAACTTTGCAGTGCACCTTGAGTGCCCTCATGGGGGAGCTGGTCCACGTCCATGGCACATCTTAGTTCTTCTTGTGTCTCCTCCACCCCCCACCTCAGTCTCCTTTCCTGTCCATTTCCCTGTTTCCTATCATCTTTCTTGTATTTTGATGTTGAATTTATTGACATTTTGGGTTTCTTGTATAAAGAAACCATGCGATATTTAAGCTTGTATATCTGATTTACTTTATTTAACATCAAGGTCTTCTTACCAAGGTGTTATCCTAATAACAAGTTATAAGTAAATTTGTGGCCCTGTTTCTTTTTAAACAAAACCATTGAAATGCAGTGGAAAGTTAGAAGGATTTATAATAGTTTATGACTTTCCAAAGTGATAATTTGTTGCTTTTAGATACTTGAAAAGTTTCTAAGATGTTTTCTTCAGACATGCAAATTTCCTTTTCCAACACAGGCGGCAGTTTCTTTTTCTGAAAGTATAAAATTTGTACCATTTGTGTTTAGTATTATATAATGTCTTATATTACACATGGGGCTATATCATTATATAATTTTGATGTTTACTTGTGACATAATCTTATTAATTATTTTAAATTTGGAACATTCTATGTATCATAATCTTGTTTTGTGCTGCTTCATCTAAAGTCAAGGAAGCAAGAGTGAGCATTAACATTTTCTCTGGACTTCCTGTTGAAATTTTAGGTCAACCAGTTATCTGTCTTAAACTCAAGTTCCTTCATTTGCCAATTGGATAAAGTAGGAATATTTTCAAATGTGAATTTAATTTTAAAAACATGTCTGTCTAGCCTGCAAGCAGTCTTATCTTTGGAGATAATGTATTAAAGTACTTAACACAGCATTTCATGCACTGTAAATCACATAATAGATGTTGCTGCTTAATTATCTTCCTAAATCTCTAAACATACATAGATGTTCGCAGCATTGTCAGACTGGACTTGTGAAGCAGAAATTAATTTTTATTTTCTGAAAAGCATTTCTGGGTATTGAATGTGAATATCTCATTCTAATGTGTCAATTTGAAAAACTCAAATTATACATGAGCTGTAAAGAAATACATTTATAATATTCACACAGCAACAATTCAGTATACTGGAGGAAGAACGTCATTCATTTACTATCATGCAATAATAACATTCTAATGAGCTGCATTAATTTATATTAAAATGCAGTAAGGATCTAAAGGCCTCATATGAGTTGCTTATGTCACCAATAAGAGGTTTTGTTTTGGTCTCATCGATGTATTTTGAAAAGCCAACTTTGAAGTTATTCTGTCCATTTGCCCCTGTAAACGTGAAAAGAAAAAGAAAAAGAAAAAACCCATAAGACACTGCCTGATCTATTTCAGGATCCTGCATATAAAAAGCCAATGCAGGATTCAGTGAACAAACGCCTGGGAAGAATTCCAGTGCTGTCAGAAACTCATTCCTCACAAAATGTCTCCTTGCCACTCTTTCTGTTCCTCTCCAGAATTAATGAGCTCAGAAGCTGTAACAGTGGGGATGTGAGAGCATGCCTGTGGCTTGTGTCGTAATTACCTCAGCAGTTGGTTCTGGGCACTTTTATCTCGTCATCAGGGATGGGGAAGGCAGGACAGGTACAGCCCAGCATTCAGGTCCCCTTGCTGGGTCTGAAGGTGAGTCTGAGTCCGAGACTCCCCCCGAGATTTTACCATTGACATCCACGAACCTGGCCTGTCCCTTACCTGTGGTACAGGTGTGAGCTCACCTACAATACACGGTCCTGCCTCTAAAGTGCTGCTGTTTGAGAGAACAACAAGGAAGCCGTGGGATTCCAGGGCCTGTGGTTCAAAAACTACAGCATTTAAACTCTATCTGCACATTTTGCCGGACCTTCAGTTTTGGGCAAACCGTTCCATGTAGCTCAGTTCCACTTTTTACATCTGCAAAATGAGATAAATGCTACTTGCATTTCATTAGGGCCTCACGAAGATTAATTTAGGTCATGTGAGTAAAGTAATTAGTACAGTCCTTGCCCAGTGGCTGGTGACAGCACAAATTGATTACTATGTCCAGGTTGTATGATTTCACATAAAATTATATATAATATAAATCACTGAAATATTTTATATAACAGATTAAATAAAGTTTTTATGGAGCAACTGTAACTGTTTTTATGGAACATCTTAAATATACGTTTTTTTAGATGACTTAGCTGTTGCTTAGTTTTATGCATTACTTTACTATACAGCCTGTATTAAGTGTTTCTGCCCCATAAAACTTTTTAAAATCCTCCATGTGTTATAGGGTATGATCATTCTCATTCTTCACAAGGATAACAGTAAATTACTTTGGCCATAAAAATAATCTTTCGTTTTTTTTCAAATTCCAGTTAAGTACCTTCTTGAATTGGATACTTTTCTCTATTAGTGAAACTAGATATCAGTGAAACGCGAATTCTTTAAGTTAGTGGCAGTATCTTTTTTTTTTTTTTTTTTTT